>NC_048570.1:6636117-6676117 GCF_013265735.2 Oncorhynchus mykiss
ATTGTGTAGAATGCACAGTTACATTTAGACAATCCTTAAAAAGCACAACATGCTACATTCAATTAGAAAGGTCCAAACAAGAAATAGCTAACAAGAAATTACAAATGGCCTTGAAACCTATCAACCTTTCAGTTGTACTTTAAATAAATATCTAAGAGCTTGTGCTAAAGTACGTTAATGTACATGTACATGTATTTCTACTTTTAATCAATCTGATGACAAAGGAAACATTATTCATTAAATGCAATGCTGACGTTTCAGTTTTGTGGCAAGGTAATTCAAATAACTGTATCCTTTCTATTGAATAATATGGCGTCGTATTATCAGAATCCTCATTTCACCTTCCAGTGAAAATTCAAGGTCATCTTTAAGTGAAAGAATGCTTGTGGATCTGTTTTAAGAGACATTCAAACAGTTTTTTTTTTTGTCAAATATATAAGGCAAGGTTGAGCAGCGGGGGGCGTATCCGTCGCTGTTCGTGTCTGGTCATGTGGCTAAGTAAGGGGTGGGGATACGGATGTATATAACTTTTCCCTTTGAATTCTTTCGTTTCTGATTGGCTTAGAGGAACAATGTGACACGTGGGCTGGCGCCTTGTTATCAACATTGTTGAGTTTTTTTTTTTTTTTTACCCACCCCCCCAAAAAAATGCATTAAAGCTTTAGGGAACTACTATAGGAACAGGACTACACTACATTTGAGTGGAACGAGAGCAATGTCTTCAGGAAAGTGATGCCGCATGTCTGCCTAACCCTGGACCTCGAGTACTCTCGGGTAGGGGGTTTTAACTTACAAACAGTTGACTGTTGACATATAGGCCTATACATTGCATAGGTTCCATGTGAGACACACTGCACTGTCTCTGAAGCCAAACTGATAAACTGTGTGTCCGTTGTGGGCGAGAATTGTGCTGGATGTTTGAAACACTTTCCTCGCCTACGCCAGAGTACAGACCCCGGTCGGTTTAAGGGCCAATGTGGACGATGCCATGAGGGCCAGAGAAAGTCTGTAGGGGTGGCGTTGAATCAACGTCTGTTGCATATCCTTCTCTGTAGACAATGCAAACGTTACAGAATAACAAAATGTTACAAATTCAGTTGATCATATGGTACGTTGTACTTTGTAGTCTTTACTGCCGTTAGTAAAAAAAAAATACCTTTATTTAACTAGGCACGTCAGTTAAGAACACATTCTTATTTTCAATGACGGCCTAGGAACAGTGGGTTAACTGCCTTGTTCAGGGGCAGATCGACAGATTTGTACCTTGTCAGCTAGATTCTGCTAGACAATTATTTACAATTTTGTTGATTGGAAAATTATGATTTTTTTTTTGTTGTTGTTGCAATTATACCAAGTCTATGGCCTTCACAATCCATTTACAAATTGTCATATTTTCCCAAATAGTTTACAAATTGTAAGACTATAAGCTACACAAAATAAAACAGTGGCTTTATGAACTATTATAATTTAGTAATTTACAATAAGTATTCCTACTTGCTTGTCGCTTGGAAATTCTCTATTAGCCTATTGTACATTGCGAGGAATGTATCAGACAGGAAACAAACTGACACATTTGATTAAACATGGATTCTAAAATGCATTTTATTAGAAACTATTGTAGAAACTAATATATTTATATTTTTCCATCAAAATAAATTTCGATAAATTTGTTTTTTTTAAACTCGACGTTACTTTTACTGATGGGAGGGTAGAACAGCCCAACGGAAAGTGTCAATCAATGTACATTTTCCCATTCATTAGGTCAAGTCAGGGCAAATGTCCCGCCCCCCGTCAGACCCCGTCATACTCACCCATTTCACTCCTCCCCTTCCCAGCACATTTGCAACTGCAGGCCTATAAGACCGTAACAATATGACTTGCAGTAAACTGTTTAATTGATTGTGACAAATGGCATAAAGTATAAGATTAACAATAGAAGGAAGCAAGACAAAGCAATATAGTCTGAATAAATGCATACATATTAATACATATAGAGGCAGCGCCATATTGTCTCATTGGCCCCTTGATACAAATACTTTTTATTTAATTATTACAATTTCAACAACAAACTTTTTTTACTGACATACTTCCCCCTTTTTTCTTTGCTTTTTTTTTTAAGTGACGGGAAAAAGTTAATGATTGACAAAATATTTTTTATTTTATTTAACATCTTTAAAAAAAATAATTTCAGTTCAAAGTCTGCGTTTGTCCTTTGGTCTGTTTTTCAATTTCAAGTTGCACAAGGCCTCTAGAAGTGCAGCGTGATATTCACATATATTTGACATGCTGTAATATGAAAACAATTGACCTGTCAGTCAACCTGCTTGCACCAATCACATGCAATTACAGTAAAATACAAACCCCGCCTCCCCTCAATTAATTGAGTTAATTAATTAATCCATTCATTTATTCGTTACAATTATGTACAAATATTACAGTAAGACTAGTCATGTAAAACCGATTTTTGGTAACATGCTGTACTGTACATTTACAGCTTTATACTGGCAGCAGAATTGCCAGCAAATTACTGTAATTATATAATACAGCTGTGTTGCTCTAATGATTACAGTAGGCTAATTTACAGTATAATGCTGTATTGTATAATACTGTATTGTATAATACAGCAATGTTTTTCTTATTGTAAAACATTTTACAGCATCCCTAATGTAAAGCAAAATTACAGTATTTAGCTGGCAACTCTGCTGCCATTATAATGTTGTAAATGTACTGGGAAAGATTTTACAGTGTATGAGCTGATTTGCAACATGTGTCCATCCCATGCCATATAGTGTAGCA
The DNA here is from genome assembly GCF_013265735.2 of Oncorhynchus mykiss. Classification (NCBI taxonomy): domain Eukaryota; kingdom Metazoa; phylum Chordata; class Actinopteri; order Salmoniformes; family Salmonidae; genus Oncorhynchus; species Oncorhynchus mykiss. The sequence goes on from NC_048570.1 coordinate 6,638,914, forward strand.
TGTGATGCCTACTGCAAAATTGCACAATAACTCACAGTGAATAGGAACTCGTTCAAGGCAAGCAGCACTGACAAACAGACACGTTTTGTAGGCCTGTAGCCTATATCCTTGTCACGCGTTAAATAGTAGTTGCGCATGCCTTCGAACGTAAGCTACATTTTAAAATGTTTGGTCGAGTTGAAATGTCAGTTGGCAAAATGGTGACGATGTGGCATGTCAAAGTGAGTTAGCTAGGCAGAGGAAACCGGGAACCGTCATAACTAAATATGGGCATGTTCTACGAACTTCCTCCGGCGGGCTCACGCTGCAGCACATACCTCGGAGCAGGATGTATTAGTTTAGCCCCGCCCCCCCCCACTCTACACTTATAGCCAGCCACACACTCAGACGCGCACACACATTCCTTACATAGCTTATCGAACACATCATAGCAAACGAGTTTCATCTGCAGTCTGTGCGCGGAGAAAGGGAGGATAGAGGGAAATGGAGAAAAAGAGTGCTTTATATGCCTCTGAATGTTCAGAAGAAAATTACCGACCAGAGTAACAATACAATTCAGATTGAGAGAGCAAGAGAGAGAGAGAGAGAACTTTGACATTTTCAGTGTAATATTTACTGTTCCCTTTTAATTGTTTATTTCACTTTTGTTTATCCATTTCACTTGCGTTTGGCAATGTAAACATGTGTTTCCCATGCCAATAAAGCCCCTTGAATTGAAATTGAGAGAGAGAGAGAGAGAGAACTTTCTAAACTCCTGCCAAATGTATGACCATATTAGAAACACTCTGAATACACAGACCTACAAAGATTTCGAAAACAAATCCAATTTTTATAAACTCCCATATATATTGGGTGAAATACTACAGTGAGCCATCACAGCAGCAATATTTGTGACCTGTTGCCACAAGAAAAGGGTAACTAGTGAAGAACACCATTCTAAATACAACCTATATTTATGTTGATTTATTTTCCCTGTTGTACTTTAATTATTTGCACATCCTTACAACACTGTATATAGACATAATATGACATTTGAAATCTATTTCACTTGCTTTGGCAATGTAAACATGTTTACCATGCCAATAAAGACCCTTAAATTTAAATTTAAATAGAGAGAGAGAGACAGAGGGAGAGAGAGTGAGAGAGGGGAGGTGTGCATGTGTCCCCTCTCTCGCTCCTCTCCCTCTCCCTCTCTCACTCCTCTCCTGCTCCTCTCCCTCTCTTGCTCCTCTCCTGCTCCTCTCTCGCTCCTCTCCTGCTCCTCTCCCTCTCTCGCTCCTCTCCATCTCCTTCTCCTCTCCCTCTCTCGCTGCTCTCCCTCTGCTGCTCCTCTCCCTCTCCTGCTCCTCTCCCTGTCCTGCTCCTTTCCCTCTCCTGCTCCTCTCCTTCTCTCGCTGCTCTCCCTCTCCTGCTCCTCTCCCTCTCTCGCTGCTCTCCCTCTCCCTCTCCTGCTCCTCTCCCTCTCTAGCTGCTCTCCCTCTCTTGTCACATTTGGAATTCACTCCGTGGCTGACATCAAACGCTCTCGGCCGATTAGCTGCACAATCAGGTCCCTACAGAAGGGGAGAGGGGGGGGGGCTGCATGGTAGCAAAAGGCGGGTTATTTTCCCGCTGGACAATGCCATTATTTCAGCTCCATTGGTCAGGAATGTCGGATTTCACAGACCGCTGCCCTCCTCCAAGCGTGGAGTAAAGAGGCTCCAGTGAACGGTAGAACAGTCTGCCTTCCCTCCGAGCCTCTCCACCTCCGAGCCTCTCCACCTCCGAGCCTCTCCCCCTCCGAGCCTCTCCCCCTCCGAGCCTCTCCCCCTCTGAGCCGCTCCACCTCCGAGCTTCTCCACCTCCGAGCCTCTCCCCTCCGAGCCTCTCCCCCTCCGAGCCTTTCCCCTTCCGAGCCTCTCCACCTCCGAGCCTCTCCACCTCCGAGCCTCTCCACCTCCGAGCCTCTCCACCTCCGAGCCTCTCCACCTCCGAGCCTCTCCACCTCCGAGCCTCTCCCCCTCCGAGCCTCTCCACCTCCGAGCCTCTCCCCCTCCGAGCCTTTCCCCTTCCGAGCCTCTCCACCTCCGAGCCTCTCCACCTCCAAGCCTCTCCACCTCCGAGCCTCTCTCCCTCCGAGCCGCTCCACCTCCGAGCCTCTCTACCCCAGGGCCCAACCTGCCCAGCCAGCCCTCCGTCCGCCCTCGGCTCCCTCTGTTACCAACCATCCCCAAGGCTGTTATATCCTTTACCTTTGTATTATTGTACACTGTTCCTACACTAAACACTAGTAATCAAGCTACATAAAAATATTTTTTTTTTTAATTAACAGGGTTGTTGTTTAAAAGTCATAATAATTAAATGGGGTATGTTATTTTTATCACAAATATTACAGTATTTGTATTTAGTTAAGTAATGCATATAATTATGCATTTTGGCAGTAAGGGCAGTAATTACTAAATTATAAAGTGTGTTGTGAGAATTCTCTAAATCAAATCAAATTGTGTTGGTCACATACACGTGATTAGCAGATGATATTGTGTGTGTGGCGAAATGCTTGTGTTTCTAGCTCCCAACGGTGCAGTAATATCTAACAAGTAATATATAACAAATTACCCAACATATACCCAATACACACCAATCTAAGTAGGAATGGATTAAGACTATATGCATATGGACGAGCGATGTCAGAGCGGAACAGACTAAGATACAGTAGAATAGTACAGAATACAGTATATACATATGAGATGAGTAATACATAGACTAAGATACAGTAGAATAGTATAGAAAAACAGTATATACATATGAGATGAGTAATGCAAGATATGTAAACATTATTAAGTGAATGAGATACCGTAGAATAGTATAGAATACAGTATATACACATGAGATGAGTAATCTAAGATATGTAAACATTATGACTAAGATACCATAGAATAGTATAGAATACAGTATATACACATGAGATGAGTAATGCCAGATTTGTAAACATTATTAAAGTGACTTGTGTTCCATTCCTTAAAGTGGCCAGTGATTCATAATCTATGTCTATAGGCAGCAGCCTCTAATGTGCTAGTGATGGCTGTTTAACAGTCTGATGGCCTTGAGATATAAACAGTTTTTCAGTCTCTCGGGTCCCTGCTTTGATGCACCTGTACTGACCTCGCCTTCTGGATGATAACGGGGTGAACAGGTAGTGGCTCGGGTGATTGTTGTCCCTGATGATCTTTTTGGCCTTCCTGTGACATCCCCTCTCTCGCTCTCTCTCCCTCTGTCTCTCTCTCTCTCCTCTGGAGAGCCCTGCGGTTGTGGGCATTGCAGTTGCCGTACCAGGCGGTGATACAGCCCGACAGGATGTTCTCAATTGTGCACCTGTAAAAGTTAGTGCGGGTTTTCAGTGACAAGACACATTTTTTAAGCCTCTTGAGGTTGAAGAGGCGCTGTTGCTCCATCTTTTCCACACTGTCTGTGTGTGTGGACCATTTCAGTTTGTTGGTGATATGTACACTGAGGAACTTAAAACTTTTCACCTTCTCCACTGCTGTCCTGTCGATGTGAATAGGGGGCTCCTCCCTTTACTGTTTCCTGAAGTCCATGATCATCTCCTTTGTTTTGCTGACATTGAGTGTGATGTTATTTTCCTGACACCACACTCCGAGGGCCCTCACCTCCTCCCTGTAGGCTGTCTCGTCGTTGTTGGTAATCAAGCTTACCACTGTAGTGTCGTCTGCAAACTTGATGATTGAGTTGGAGGCGTGCATGGCCACGCAGTCATGGGTGAACAGGGAATACAGGAGAGGGCTGAGAACGCACCCTTGTGGGGCCCCAGCGTTGAGGATAAGCGGGGTGGAGATGTTGTTACCTACCCTTACCATCTGGGTGCGGCCCGTCAACAAGTCCAGGATCCAGTTGCACAGGGCGGGGTCGAGACCCAGGGTCTCAAGCTTAATGATGAGTTTGGAGGGTATTATGGTGTTGAATGCTGAGCTGTAGTCAATGAACGGCATTCTTACATAGGTATCCCTCTTGTCCAGATGGGTTAGGGCAGTGTGCGGTGTGATGGCGATTGCATTGTCTGTGGACCTATTGGGGCGGTAAACAAATTGGAGTGGGTCTAGGGTGTCAAGTAGGGTGGAGTTGATGTGATCCTTGACTAGTCTCTCAAAGCACTTCATGATGACAGAAGTTAATGCTATGGGGCGATAGTCTTTAGTTCAGTTACCTTAGCTTTCTTGGGAACAGGAACAATGGTGGCCATCTTGAAGCATGTGGGGACAGCAGGCTGGGATAGGGATTGATTTAAAATGTCCGTAAACACACCAGCCAGCTGGTCTGCGCATGCTCTGAGGGCGCGGCTGAGGATGCCGTCTGGGCCTGCAGCCTTGCGAGGGTTAACACGTTCTCTCCAGGCTAAGTTGGTGGCACTGTATTGTCCTCAAAGCACGCAAAGAAGTTGTTTTTCCCCGCTAATGCGTTGGGCAGACCGCACCACCCTCTGGAGAGCCATGCGGTTGCGGGCGGTGCAGTTGCCGTACCAGGCGGTGATACAGCCCGACAGGATGCTTTCAATTGTGCATCTGTAAAAATTTGTGAGGGTTTTAGATGACAAGCCAAATTTCTTTAGCCTCCTGAGGTTGAAGAGGCTCTGTTGTGCCTTCTTCACCACGCTGTCTGTGTGGGTGGACCATTTCAGTTTGTCAGTGATGTGCACACCGAGGAACTGTATTACGTGTGGACATCAATAGGCTATTTGCGTAGTTACACAAAAACCATACATTTATGGGAGGCTTGCATAATGTAACTTTTCTGTAAAGAAACTGTATTGTGGTGCCTTTTTTTTTAAAACTAGGCAAGTGAGTTTTAAGAACAAATTCTTATTTTGCAAAATCTGCCTACTTGGAACAGTGGGTTAACTGCCTCATTCAGGGTCAGAACAACAGACTTTTACCTTGTCAGCTCAGGGATTTGATCCAGCAACCTTTCGGTTACTGGCCCAACACTCTAACCACTAGGCTACCGCTCACCGAGGATGAGACTAACTCAACACAAATAGTCAGTCGAAACTAACTCAACACAAGTTCATGACAGAAGTACTTCAAGTGCAAAACCCCTAACATATTCTTCTGATAATAAAGTGTATAGGAATGCGTCTCACACAAGTGCAAGTGGCACACTTTCAGCCTAAGTTGCCTATGTATTTTTTTTATATAAACATGGCATAAAGGAATTAATAGAATCTCTCACTTCCGATGCAGGTAACGATAAATGTGTGAATGGCAGGCAGAACTTGTTTTCATTGTTAGAATAAAACTATACAGTGACGTTTCTTGGTATGTGACCAATCCTGAAGGTTATAAGATAGTTAAATACCTCAAAATTCCTCCAATGGCGCGTCACGCGGCAAAGACTAGCGCAGAAACGGGCCAATCGGAAATAGGCATGCAAATAAGGAATTTGCTTCAGCAAGAGCTGAATGTCAACTAGTCAAAGATGGAGTCTGGAGCTAGGAGGCCGTGAGGCTGGCCATGGACGAAATAGCATTTTCTATTTGGAAGACAATGCAAAGGCGACAACGCGCCATGCTTCGCAGAAATCAGTACGCTGAAACGGATGCGCGCTTTTGGGAATACAATTGGATACATACGGGGCATTTGCGCCTAGTCAAAAGCTAACGGCAATTTAACTTGACGGCAATTTAACTTGATTGTTGCCGTTCCTTCTATTTGCCTTCAAAGAATTGTCCCTCCCTCGGCCAGGTACCATTCATGACATTTGGGGCCCCTCTCTCTCTCTCTGTGAGTAGCATCCAGGTGGTGGAGCGGAAATGGCGGGAGCTTGTAGCGAAATAGGGATGTTGAGTAGGGTGTGGAGGGGAGGGGTATGCACTCGGCTGAGGGAGTTTGAAGTGTGTGTGTGTGTGTGTGTGTGTGTGTGTGTGTGTGTTGGGGGGGGGGATAGGGATTAGGGGTGTGATTGACAAGTGGATGTACATGCATGTATTATGTGTCAACGCACTGGTGGCCATAACTGAGATTCGATTTGATCGGAATTCGGAATTCTCCTGACGCCCTGAAACGGAGTTAACAGAGTTTCGTATGAGTAAACGTTCTAACATGTGGACTATATATCCGAGTGGATAGAGTGGACAGACACTCCAACAGCATTAAATACAGTTGTGAAATACACGGGTTTAAACATCCCTGATGTTTAAGTGTGCCTGAGAACAGTCGTTTCATAAAATGTAGGAGCGTGATTGTGATGGTAGCGAGAGAGCTGTCTTTACAGGAGAGGCCTAGTCAGTTTGTATATTCTTTCAATGCTTTCCCAGAAAACATTTGAAAGAGAACTCAACTTAACAGAACAGCAACATTTTCATGATGTTTCTTATAGGCCCACATAAAGATAACTGCTATTGTAACGTGTCAAATAACTCGAAACACTGGACTCACCGTTCCCCAGTATACCTAAAAACAAATCCCTGCTCTGTGAAGGATGTTGCTGCATTTGTTTGCGAGTTTTAAAGATCTGAGATGTAAACACGTCAGCTTGTGTGTGTTGATGGTGTGTGTCAGACTGGAGTGAAGACACAGTTTTGCTTCTCAAAATGTCCCCTTTTGGTATTTTTCGGACTAGCAAGGGATTCAAACTCAAAGGCCCGTTGGACGTTGGAAATAACAACACCTCCACCGGTCCCGCCCCTCCGGAACCCGAACGAGAGGATTTCAAATGGCCACTTTGGCCATAAGTATGTATTCCATTAAGGTTTCTGGTATTGTATTGGAATGTGCTCTTTCTCCTATATATGTTTTCTCCTCCCTAGTTTCCTTCTAATCTATATCGTGTTTAGTCCTACCTTTTAGTAGACTATAAACTAGAGAAACATCGTTCATTTTTATTTGGGTAATTAAAGGTTAAATAAAATGTAGGTAATTGGTGTTTTATTTCGCACGCGCTTAGACGTTATGGTTTATGTATGATTTAACCTCTGAATGGTATTAATGAGCGCGTTGAAATAGAAGAGCACGAATGGCGAGACCCATCGTTTATATAGTTAAAAGGACCATATATTATAAAATGGGACTCATTTAAATCACACCTTTTTGCAATTTGAAGATAAATTGTTTAAGGGCCGTTGAATGTTATAATAGCTGTTGCTGATCGCTAAGTCTTTCATTGTGGTATTTTGTTATTGTATCCGGCTCGGTATGGCACACTTTATATCGGCTTACATTAATTTGGACTGTTCCGTTTTCGTTGCTTACTGTTTACACAGTTGTGTTTTAATTGTTACTATTTATGCAAGTTTATATTCAACCGGTTTGTGACAGAATTGCTGGTCTGTGTATCGAATTAAACAAGGACCATTAGACCATATAGGTTGGGTGATATGCTAACCAGTGCTGTGGGAGAAAATGTAAGAAGTGGACAATTACACGGTCAAAATAGACTACGTGTCTAGGCCTATGCAGTTGTTAACCCGACACTATTCGTTCACTATTTGGGTGGATACTAAATAAATGGGAATTGATTTAAATGTTGTCCGGGGCTCTTTTAATTTTGTACTACTGTGAAATCAGATGAGCAGTGCAATATTAAAAGGGCATTGGCTGACAAAAAACCCGACACCCCCCCCCCCCCCCCCCCCCCCCCCCTAACTTCCTGAATTGCACCTCCTTTTGGGATATGAGTGATCTCTGGTTGCAACGGCATTGCTCAATTTCTCTATATAGGCTTATCAACATGGACGAAAAATAGTCGATGCTTTTAATTGCTATATTTTATGCAGTCATTTTCTTTGTTCAGATAGACTTTTTTGTACAAAATGTTACTATGAATCCTGTAGGAAATTAACACACAATTCAGGAATATGTCATAATGGAAGAGCTCATTTGACGCTTTGATCACACTGACAGTGTCGTTGTGCAAAATAGTACGCGCGGCATCCTCTGGGTATGTGTGCAACAAAAGTTCAACATTCACTTTCTGCTACCATTTCTGTCAAGCCGTCTACGCATACAGTTTTGACGCATACGTGTCGATAAATCCAACATATGCGCCGCACCGAACACACTGCAAACGGCCTCTGCAACTCAACGCTGCAAGGCAAACGCAGCGTTTATTGGAAATGAATGTAATTCTCGTGTACCAAAATGCAATGATGCTGTCGGTGTGATCTAAGCGTTAGTCATGTTTGTGGTTAGAATGAGCTATTTTTTTACCACTTGTGATTGGTTTGAGATAGGCTAAAGCTGACAATAGTGTGGTGTTTGAATTGATTTAGCCTCTGACGCCTATACACTGACAGAAAGCAGTATTTTCATTATAGAAAGAATAATGATAAGAGAATGATCTCAGATAGGCCTGTAGTGATTACATAAGGATTGCATAGTGATTGCATAAGGATTGCATAGTGATTGCATAAGGATTGCATAGTGATTGCATAAGGATTGCATAAGGATTGCATAGTGATTGCATAAGGATTGCATAGTGATTGCATAAGGATTGCATAGTGATTGCATAAGGATTGCATAGTGATTGCATAAGGATTGCATAGTTGTTGCATAGGATTGCATAGTGATTCCATAGTGATTGCATAGTGATTCCATAGTGATTGCATAAGGATTGCATTTGGTCTAATTTGTCATTTATGCAAAACAGCTACTAGGCTTCTTTACTCTACTTTTTGGCTTTTCAGTCATTTTTTATTTGTGTGTGTGTGTGTGTGTGTGTGTGTGTGTGTGTGTGTGTGTGTGTGTGTGTGTGTGTGTGTGTGTGTGTGTGTGTGTGTTAACCCCCAAGTGCGCAGAGGTCAGCTGCTTTGACGATGTTGCACTACTGTTCCATCGGCTGAAGCAGTGCAATAGTATTGTCATAGCATCTGGTCTCCGCCGTGGCTTCCCATGCAATCAGATGCTATGGACTGAGGGGTATATATGAGTGGTATATATAAGCACAAGAGTGAGTCCTCCCTCCCTGGGCCTATATGCTAATACTGCAGGCCTTCCTTCTCCCTGGGCCTATAGCCTAATACTGCAGGCCATCCTTCTCCCTGGGCCTATAGCCTAACACTGCAGGCCTTCCTTCTCCCTGGGCCTATAGCCTAATACTGCAGGTCTTCCTTCTCCCTGGGCCTATAGCCTAACACTGCAGGCCTTCCTTCTCCCTGGGCCTATAGCCTAATACTGCAGGTCTTCCTTCTCCCTGGGCCAATAGCCTAATACTGCAGGCCTTCCTTCTCCCTGGGCCTATAGCCTAATACTGCAGGCCTTCCTTCTCCCTGGGCCTATAGCCTATTACTGCAGGCCTTCCTTCTCCCTGGGCCTATAGCCTAATACTGCAGGTCTTCCTTCTCCCTGGGCCTATAGCCTAATACTGCAGGCCTTCCTTCTCCCTGGGCCTATAGCCTAATACTGCAGGTCTTCCTTCTCCCTGGGCCTATAGCCTAATACTGCAGGCCTTCCTTCTCCCTGGGCCTATAGCCTAATACTGCAGGTCTTCCTTCTCCCTGGGCCTATAGCCTATTACTGCAGGCCTTCCTTCTCCCTGGGCCTATAGCCTAATACTGCAGGCCTTCCTTCTCCCTGGGCCTATAGCCTAATACTGCAGGCCTTCCTTCTCCCTGGGCCTATAGCCTAATACTGCAGGCCTTCCTTCTCCCTGGGCCTATAGCCTAATACTGCAGGCCTTCCTTCTCCCTGGGCCTATAGCCTAATACTGCAGGCCTTCCTTCTCCCTGGGCCTGTAGCCTAATAATGCAGGCCTTCCTTCTCCCTGGGCCCATAGCCTAATACTGCAGGCCTTCCTTCTCCCTGGGCCTGTAGCCTAATACTGCAGGCGTTCTGGCCCCTGCTCGGAGTTGGCATATCGAAACCCAATCCACAAACACACCATTAGGACACGTAAGTTTAAAGTGCCGTTAATAACATATTAATGTGCTCAATGTGCTCCATAATGCCATGAGGCTACACTCCATAATGCCATGAGGCTACACTCCATAATGCCATGAGGCTACACTCCATAATGCCATGAGGCTACACCCCATAATGATGTAAAGCTACACTCCATAATGCCATGAGGCTACACTCCATAATGCCATGAGGCTACACTCCATAATGATGTAAAGCTACACTCCATAATGCCATGAGGCTACACCCCATAATGATGTAAAGCTACACTCCATAATGCCATGAGGCTACACTCCATAATGCCATGAGGCTACACCCCATAATGATGTAAAGCTACACTCCATAATGCCATGAGGCTACACTCCATAATGCCATGAGGCTACACTCCATAATGCCGTGAGGCTACACTCCATAATGCCATGAGGCTACACTCCATAATGCCATGAGGCTACACTCCATAATGCCATGAGGCTACACTCCATAATGCGATGAGGCTACACTCCATAATGCCATGAGGCTACACTCCATAATGCTGTGAGGCTACACTCCATAATGCCATGAGGCTACACTCCATAATGCCATGAGGCTACACTCCATAATGCCATGAGGCTACACTCCATAATGCCATGAGGCTACACTCCATAATGCCGTGAGGCTACACTCCATAATGCCGTGAGGCTACACTCCATAATGCCGTGAGGCTACACTCCATAATGCCGTGAGGCTACACTCCATAATGCCATGAGGCTACACTCCATAATGCCATGAGGCTACACTCCATAATGCCATGAGGCTACACTCCATAATGATGTAAAGCTACACTCCATAATGATGTAAAGCTACACTCCATAATGCCATGAGGCTACACTCCATAATGCCATGAGGCTACACTCCATAATGCCATGAGGCTACACTCCATAATGCCATGAGGCTACACTCCATAATGCCGTGAGGCTACACTCCATAATGCCATGAGGCTACACTCCATAATGATGTAAAGCTACACTCCATAATGATGTAAAGCTACACTCCATAATGCCATGAGGCTACACTCCATAATGCCATGAGGCTACACTCCATAATGCCATGAGGCTACACCCCATAATGATGTAAAGCTACACCCCATAATGATGTAAAGCTACACCCCATAATGATGTAAAGCTACACCCCATAATGATGTAAAGCTACACCCCATAATGATGTAAAGCTACACTCCATAATGCCATGAGGCTACACCCCATAATGATGTAAAGCTACACCCCATAATGATGTAAAGCTACACCCCATAATGATGTAAAGCTACACCCCATAATGCCATGAGGCTACACCCCATAATGCCATGAGGCTACACTCCATAATGCCGTGAGGCTACACTCCATAATGATGTAAAGCTACACCCCATAATGATGTAAAGCTACACCCCATAATGATGTAAAGCTACACCCCATAATGATGTAAAGCTACACTCCATAATGCCATGAGGCTACACTCCATAATGCCATGAGGCTACACTCCATAATGCCATGAGGCTACACTCCATAATGCCATGAGGCTACACTCCATAATGATGTAAAGCTACACCCCATAATGATGTAAAGCTACACTCCATAATGCCATGAGGCTACACTCCATAATGATGTAAAGCTACACCCCATAATGATGTAAAGCTACACTCCATAATGCCATGAGGCTACACTCCATAATGCCATGAGGCTACACTCCATAATGCCATGAGGCTACACTCCATAATGCCGTGAGGCTACACTCCATAATGCCACACTCCATAATGCCATGAGGCTACACTCCATAATGTCATGAGGCTACACTCCATAATGTCATGAGGCTACACTCCATAATGCCGTGAGGCTACACTCCATAATGCCGTGAGGCTACACTCCATAATGCCGTGAGGCTACACTCCATAATGCCATGAGGCTACACTCCATAATGCCATGAGGCTACACTCCATAATGCCATGAGGCTACACTCCATAATGCCATGAGGCTACACTCCATAATGCCATGAGGCTACACTCCATAATGCCATGAGGCTACACTCCATAATGATGTAAAGCTACACTCCATAATGCCATGAGGCTACACTCCATAATGCCATGAGGCTACACTCCATAATCCCATGAGGCTACACTCCATAATGCCATGAGGCTACACTCCATAATGCCATGAGGCTACACTCCATAATGCCATGAGGCTACATATGCCATGAGGCTACACTCCATAATGATGTAAAGCTACACTCCATAATGATGTAAAGCTACACTCCATAATGCCATGAGGCTACACTCCATAATGCCGTGAGGCTACACTCCATAATGCCATGAGGCTACACTCCATAATGCCATGAGGCTACACTCCATAATGCCATGAGGCTACACTCCATAATGCGATGAGGCTACACCCCATAATGATGTAAAGCTACACTCCATGATGCCATGAGGCTACACTCCATAATGCCATGAGGCTACACTCCATGATGCCATGAGGCTACACTCCATAATGCCATGAGGCTACACTCCATAATGCCGTGAGGCTACACTCCATAATGCCATGAGGCTACACTCCATAATGCCATGAGGCTACACTCCATAATGCCATAAGGCTACACTCCATAATGCCATGAGGCTACACTCCATAATGCCGTGAGGCTACACTCCATAATGCCATGAGGCTACACTCCATAATGCCATGAGGCTACACTCCATAATGCGATGAGGCTGCACCCCATAATGATGTAAAGCTACACTCCATGATGCCATGAGGCTACACTCCATAATGCCATGAGGCTACACTCCATGATGCCATGAGGCTACACTCCATAATGCCATGAGGCTACACTCCATAATGCCATGAGGCTACACTCCATAATGCCGTGAGGCTACACTCCATAATGCCGTGAGGCTACACTCCATAATGCCATGAGGCTACACTCCATAATGCCGTGAGGCTACACTCCATAATGCCGTGAGGCTACACTCCATAATGCCGTGAGGCTACACTCCATAATGCCATGAGGCTACACTCCATAATGGGATAGATCATATGGAGAAGAGTCATGCAACCAAAATGCCTGTTTTTTTTCTACCCTGGTAGAAGGGGCCTCTATTGACCACGCCTTCTGAAAAAAAAGAACATTTTGTTCAACAGTCAGAACTTCAGAGGTCGTCTTCGTTTGCTTTGGAAACCACGTGTTCAGATTAAGTAACACTGGAACAATGCTTCGAAGTCCGTTTCCCAACTTTTCACACGTTTTGTGAAATCGTGTAATGTACACATTGGGTTACTGCTATACACCCGTCTGCGCCATACTGGTGTCCCGTTCTAGTCTAATTGTATTACATTGTCGAACATTGGCTTTAGGTTTAGTTTAAATTAAATGTAAATTTGGAATGTTTACAACACAAAACATTATGGCAGAGTAACAGGATTTTCGCGTGTAGGCCTTTATTAATCTAAATGTATATCATTTAAATTCGTATTGCAGTCACACTTTGCGCAAACTCAGAAATGATTAGATAAGGCCTATCTTGCATGTAGTAGGACCCACACTTTTTAATATATTCTTCAAATAAAATAATAACAACAATTTAGACTTTTCTTGTATGAAATTGCATTTGTTTAAAAAAAAAAATGACGTTTGTATTTTCGAAATATTGTTGTTTGATGGTTTGACTCTTTTTTTTTTTTATCACTTATGTAATTTATTTGTTAGTGATAGAAATCATTTTATGTATTTATTTAAACAATAGTTGTCTTCATATTTTAACACTTTGCAACTAAAATAAGTCTGAAATCTAAAATGAAGAAAACAGACAGTAAAACAAAAGATGTATAACAATGTATATTTTATTAAAAACAAAGTGATTGTCATTCTCACTAAACAACAAACCTTGAAATCTCCTCTCAATTCAAAACATTTACCAGATTTGTAAATGTGTTGATTATTAAAATATATATTTATATTCTCGCCCATTTCTACTAAAGACCAATCTTAAAAGAAGATAATAAATGCAAACCATAGTTGAGATTAATTTGTTTGGGATGATAAGCATGTGATATGCTGGGTTATAATCCAATTATAACTGCGAGGATTTTTTTTGTAAACATGTCTTTTTAATCTGAAAGCATAATTTCACTCCTCGGCAGATCCTATACTGGAAGACGTTACGGTGTGGGTGGGAAAGGGGCTAGTTTCCTATTTGCGGCAGGTCGTTGGGGGGGGATGGGGCTATTTTTTAAGGAATGCAGGGGGAGGGGAGGGGATGGGAGGGCAGGTCCCATTCTGAAGGGGGAGGTGTGAGGGGTGACGCCTCTGGATCAGTTTCAGCCTTGAGTACTGGGACTGCAGTGTGTCTTTCACTTAGTGAACCTTTAGTCTTAATGTGTGGGCCTGCAACTTCATTTTTACAATTTAGATTAAAATATTGTAGGCTACAGCGCATGTCCCCACGCCGTTTACATTTTAACATACGCTGTTCTCCAGAGCGATTTAGAGTAGTGATTTAATACATTTTCTCGTACTGGTCCCCGTGGGAATCGAACTCACAATCCCGACGTTGCAAGCGCCATGCTCTATCAACTAAGCCACACTGGACCCCGTGTTCTGTGGTGTGCAACATCATGAATTTGGGTGCAATCCAAGCACCTATTTTGCACCAGAGTTTCCAATATGTAAGTCTACCTCTGTTCGTGTTGAGCAGCTCTTCTGAAGAACCCCGACCATCGATGGAGGTTTGCATAATGTAAAACCAGGCGTTGCATGCAGGCGTTTTTTGGAGACCGCTATAGGCCTAGGTAACCAGTCGAATGTGGATGGAGTGGGTGATGCACTAAACCAAGATTTTGAGAGGTGCATGGGGGTGGTTAAAGATTTCAAGATGGTAGGCCTACTTCTGAAGCTCCTTTTAGAGGGGAAAAAAAAACAGCATGTGGAAGCTTGTCGTATCGCAGCCTATATGCTGGCAGGAAAATACCAGAATGCATAGTTTAGTCGACAGCAGGTTTGTGTGTAGAACGAGACAAAGCGTATAGAGCTATGGCCACCACTATGTAGTTTTGGCATATACTCTCACATACACACACAGCCAACGCTTATGTCCCACGTTTAATATTGTGTATTTAAATACTGTATTCTCATGCAAAGATTTATACTACCGTACATTGAATGTTAGTTACATTGTTTATGCACACCGCATATTTAGTTATACACTGGATTCTTGACATAGCTCACTACTTCTGTAAATACAATTTTTAGTAGCGTATATATTGCGTAAATTCATCCGGTGTGCATACGCATAGTTTGTAATTGGATAACTTTTACAGTGCTAGTTGGGTTGATCATTTGATTCCTTCCGACGTTTCTTGATGCCTTTATATATATTTTTTTTAAATGTTTGAACTATTCGTGTACTTGATTGACATTTTACTGCACTGTTAGAAGCTAACATAAACATTTCACTGCACCCCGCTATAACATCTGCTAAACTGTGTACGCGACCAATACACTTTGATTTGATTAAATGTAATATTTGAGTGGTGAACTAGTGGTAGACCTATATATTATTTAGTTGTTTAGTTAGGGACTGGTGGCTGTAGCCTATAAGATTTGACCTTGGACATCTTGGATTTGCAAGGCTGTATGTCAAATGTTTTGTAATTGCTTTAGTTCGTTTGAAAGTGCAGTCGTTTAATGTAGCCTATTTGATGTTATAAATTATTTTTATCTAAGATGTAAAATGACAGCTGTAGTTCTGTCTACAGGCTACAATAGGCCTACGAAATGTATTACCAATAAGGCCATTCGAGCCAAACACGTTGTGAATCGGTCTGTACCCCTTATTTTAACAGTAGACTATTTGATCATACAACATACATAGCAAATGAGAGAGGGGATATTGTCGGAACATTGCAGTCAGAAGCCCCTCAGAATAAAAAAAAAAACCAAAAAACAGCGGGATTTCGCCCATCTGTTGTCTCCAAAGTCACTGCTTTAATGGGGGTCAGAGGTCACCATTTCTGCCACTTAAAATAATAGTGGCTCCTTGGAAGCTGGTTCTGCTTAAAATTACCCAAACGTTTCCTCATACTTGATAAATGGAAACAACGTGAGGCCTATAGATTTTTTAGCTCCGATGTCCCGCTGAAATGTAGCCATTGAATAGTTGATGGGTTTCCATGTAACTTGGTATTAGACTATATCATGTATAGATGTAACCAGTGAAACTTGATTTTTCAATATCAAATTGATTTCACCATTGGGTGTTTTGTCTTAGTTTGGATCGGTGGTTCCTATAGGCTATCCTTGTTTGGTTTATTTATTTAGCCTATAGGTTATCGAAAATATAAAGATTCGTAAAAAAAAAAAAATTGTTCTCGTTTGACATGGTACAACACGACAGTGCAGCTCTCAGTATCTCTTACCTAAACCCCCAAAGCTGCAACAGCTTTGCATACATCTCAATGTATGACTCATGCATAGACAGTTAATATTTTAGACTGCGTTAAGCCTAATTGGTAAAGTGGTTATATCAAATAATAAAATTCCAATTAAGATGTTCAAATCATTTGGAGGCGACCTAACCCACTCTACTTTTAACCGTTGCGTGCACATGTAATGCTATAGAGTCCAATTTATGGTTTGTTGAGCCCCCCCCCCCACTCACGTGCTCTGTTCTCTTTCCCCCATAGCATGTGCACGAGCGTTCATGTTCGACTAGTCGACGTAGGACTGGGAAATTGGAAGTGAAGGTTCAAATGAGAATACAGATATTCTTGTCATTGTGGATTCGAAATCTCCAAGACTACTAGTGAGGAATAGTCTCCTGAACAAGTCTATCAACATAGTGGTGGATGGAAGACCGGTTTGTCTTTTGGTGCGTGTATTTTTCCACGGATTCGCTGAGATCATTATACAGGAGAGAACATGTATGTATAGGAGCTTGTAAAGATCCGCGTCACGTGAACAGAATAGTGGCCTATCGATTTGAGTGATTGATTTCGGGCAATTAGTTATTTTCTTACAGATTGAGGACAACCCGTGTCCGTTGTCAGCGATGGTTTGGTCTTCTCTCCAAATCTGGAAGGGAGAATGGAAAGAGTGCATGTTATGGGGGAGGATTGTAATTGTCATGGTGCCCTAGTGTGTTGTGGGTAAAGGAGAGAGGAGAGCAAGAAGGCGTAAAATGTAAAAAATAAAATAAAGAAAAAAGAAGAAAAAAATCTGAGATATAGAATGGAAAAGGACCCAACAAATGGCTAAATTGGAATTCTCAGTCAGTCAGGCACGTGCAATATCCGTGTCCTCCACCCGGGCTACTGCGCAGAGTTTGGAATTCACACAACGTCCGCAAACTCACCACGTGACGAGACAACCGGAGACATGCAGTCAAAATTTGAAATGATTTAATCGAAACCCGCAGGAAAGCTATGTCGTCTCCCCTCTATCTGTTCTATATGCAGTGTTGTCTGTTCCTTCGCCTCCATCTTCACCACAGTTGTCTTTGGCGAAATGTGTGTCATGATGTTATACTGTATATGTTGGTTGCCTTGCAGGCGAGACCCTATCAATATTGCCGCTGCTTTTCTTACTGATTTAATGGAGTAGTGCAATATCGCTTATAGGGTCTTGACTCCCAGGGATGACCTCCACTCCCATTCACCTGTTGTTGTTTATATATGCTGGGCTATATGACTAGTTGTTGCTTGTTGTCACCAGTTGAAAGTGTTACTGTTAGACAATAGCTCAATGTTTACTTTAAAACCTGTTTACTTTAAAACCTGTTGTAATCATTGTGGTATTCTGATCGAAAATGTTGAGATAATGTTTTGTGTTTATAAGGAATGAACATGGACATAGATGTATGAACATAGAAAAAATGCTGTAAGGCACCATGAATGTATGAATATACATTAGCAGCCAACTTGTATGTTCATTGTGGCCATTTCATATCATAATGCTGCTTTGTAAACAGTTGAATAATGACCATGCCCCCTCCCAGGTAGAACATGTTTATGACACATTTACAACTGGTTTAAGTCTGAACCTCTTTATTTAACTAGGCAAGTCAGTAAAGAACAAATTCATATTTTCAATGACGGCCTATGAACAGTGGGATAACTGCCTGTTCAGGGGAGAAATTACAGACTGTTACTTTGTCAGCTCGGGGATTTGAACTTGCAACCTTTTGGTTACTAGTCCAACGCTCTAACCACTAGGCTACCCTGCCGCTCTGATCAGTATCCTGAGTGACGCAGTGGTCTAAGGAACTGCATCTCAGTGCAAGAGGCGTCACTGCAGTACCTGGTTCAAATCCAGGCTGTATCACATCCGGCCGTGGTTGGGAATCCCATAGGGCGGCGCACAATTGGCCCAGCATCGTCCAAGTTTGGCCCGGGTAGGCCGTTACTGTAAATAAGAATTTGTTCTTAACGGACTTGCCTAGTTCAATTAAGGTATATCAAATGAAAATAATATCTCTATTGGGGTTAATATAATATTCAATGTCCTCCACCAATCCATGAATTGTATATTTTCCACCTGAAATGTGTTTAAAATGAAGGACTTGGATGTTGAATGTATTTCCTAAACGGACTTAAAACAAATCTAATCAACTGCATGAATATACATTATTCTATGCCCACACTGTAACTTAAGGATATGCAACTGTATGTGTTTGTTCTAACTTCTAGCAGTAGGTCAAGTAAAAATGTGTGGGGGGGGGCGGTAAAACCCCCCAGGTCTTTTAACCTGCATAGTGCCCTGCATGTCCCCCCAGGGCTGAGGACTGTAGGCCATTCTCTGAACCATCAACAGAGGGGCCCAGGTCCTTACCTCAGCTAACGGACAGACAGACAGACAGGAGGACATAACAGGAAGTTCCGCTCTGTGCCTGACACTCTTTCCCTGTTGCACTACTGTGGGAGCTGTAGCTAGCAGTGCAATAATGAAAGGGCATCGGTCAGCTGGGCCACTTCAACCTTATAGGAAAGTATACATATTCAACACTAGGAAGTGCACATCTTCAACACTAGGAAGTGCACATTTTCAACACTAGGAAGTGCACATCTTCAACACTAGGAAGTGCACATGTTCAACCCTAGAATGGGCTCATCTTCAACCTAGGAAGTGTATGCTTTCAACTCTAGGAAGTACACAATTTCAACCCTAAGAAGTGCACTAGAAAGGGAAATGGAAACCAGTGCCTTTGAAGAAACACGCCAAGGTATTTGTAGTAACTGTGTGGTAATGTACTGTATGTGTAAAAGTGATGTGCTGCTGGTACATATTTAATAAACGTCATTGAGAAAAAAAGTTACTGTTGGTGGTGGTTCATTTGAATTCTGAAACAAATATTTGAGTAAAATGAGCAGAGTTCATTGAATTTTTAGTTTTGTTTTGTGATGTGTTGTGTTTGTGCGTCAAGAAATATAATATTACTGTAATATTGTGAAGAATTTATCGGTATTATTTGAATCAATAAGATTGCTATAAAATATAGCAGAACAAAGCACTCTTGTAGCCAACAGTAGTGTCTCTATTTGTCTAATTTATGATGTTAAAAACAAGTAAGAAAATATTTGCATTTGTGAGTATATTTATTAGCATTGTAAAGAAACAGTGTGTTTGGTTAGATTGGGATCTTGTTGTTGTTGGTGGAACTTCGCCACCAAGTCAGTTGCTTTTTTCATGCAAAATTACCCTAATGAAGGTTGACTGAGGCTGAAACGCTGCTTAAAATAACCATTAAATTGTTGGAAGCATAACAAAAATTACCACGAGTTTTTCTTATTTTTTTTTTTTATCATGTTAATTTCCGACCAAAATCTATTCAATATCCACTGTGTGCCACCAATTACACCCCGGCTTCTAAGTCAGACCAAGTTAAAAGATTCAGTGCGATGTTAACTGTTATAGCGTTAAAAACAGAAACCATACGCTGTATGTTCCTCTGTTAGTCAACCATAAGGAACATACTGTATAGGAAACGTGTACCGTAAGATTCTACTAGCTAGTGACCGTAAAAATCTAATCTAAGTCTAGAGACTTCTAAAGCAGACGTCTCTATAGGTGTTTCCATTTAAAACGCCGGATCTAACCAGTGTGTGACATTGTAAAATATATATATATATATATATATATATATATATATATATATACATTACTGTTCAAAAGTTTGGGGTCACTTAGAAATGTCCTGATTTTTTGAAAGAAAAGCCTTTTTTTTTTTGTCAATTAAAATAACATCAAATTGATCAGAAATACAGTGTAGACATTGTTAACATGATTTTTAAATGGAATATCTACATAGGCGTACAGAGGTCTATTATCGGCAACCATCACTCCTGTGTTCCAATGGCACGTTGTGTCATTTTAAAAGGCTGATAATTAGAAAACACTTTTGCAATTATGTTAGCACAGCTGAAAACGGTTGTTCTGAAGAAGCAATAAAACTGGCCTTCTTTAGACTAGTTGATCGTCTGGAGCATCAGCATTTGTGGGTTCGATTACAGGCTCAAAATGGCCAGAAACAAATAACTTTCGTCTGAAACTCGTCAGTCTATTCTTGTTCTGAGAAATGAAGGTTATTCCATGCGAGAAATTGCCAAGAAACTGAAGATCTCATACAACGCTGGGTACTTCACAGAACAGTGCAAATGGGCTCTAACCAGAATAGAAAGAGGAGTGGGAGGCCCCGGTGCACAACTGAGCAAGAGGACAAGTACATGAGAGTGTCTAGTTTGAGAAACAGACGCCTCACAAGTCCTCAACTGGCAGCTTCTTTAAATAGTACAACAGTGAAGAGGTGACACCGGGATGCTGGCCTTCTGGCAGAGTTCCTCTGTCCAGTGTCTGTGTTCTTTTGTCCATCTTAATCTTTTATTTTAAGTGGCCAGTCTGAGACTTTTTCTTTGCATATATAAAAAAAACACTTCCACTTGCTGACTTCTTAGTCAGATGGAGGTGGTAGGGTAGAGAAGGTAGGATACCTCTAGTCAGATGAGGGTGGTAGGGTAGAGAAGGTAGGATACCTCTAGTCAGATGAGGGTGGTAGGGTAGAGAAGGTAGGATACCTCTAGTCAGATGGAGGTGGTAGGGTAGAGAAGGTAGGATACCTCTAGTCAGATGAGGGTGGTAGGGTAGAGAAGGTAGGATACCTCTAGTCAGATGAGGGTGGTAGGGTAGAGAGGGTTAGGATACCTCTAGTCAGATGAGGGTGGTAGGGTAGAGAGGGTAGGATACCTCTAGTCAGATGAGGGTGGTAGGGTAGAGAGGGTAGGATACCTCTAGTCAGATGAGGGTGGTAGGGTAGAGAGGGTAGGATACCTCTAGTCAGATGAGGGTGGTAGGGTAGAGAAGGTAGGATACCTCTAGTCAGATGAGGGTGGTAGGGTAGAGAAGGTAGGATAGCTCTAGTCAGATGAGGGTGGTAGGGTAGAAAAGGTAGGATACCTCTAGTCAGATGAGGGTGGTAGGGTAGAGAAGGTAGGATACTTCTAGTCAGATGAGGGTGGTAGGGTAGAGAAGGTAGGATACCTCTAGTCAGATGAGGGTGGTAGGGTAGAGAAGGTAGGATACCTCTAGTCAGATGAGGGTGGTAGGGTAGAGAAGGTAGGATACCTCTAGTCAGATGAGGGTGGTAGGGTAGAGAAGGTAGGATACCTCTAGTCAGATGAGGGTGGTAGGGTAGAGAAGGTAGGATACCTCTAGTCAGATGAGGGTGGTAGGGTAGAGAAGGTAGGATACCTCTAGTCAGATTAGGGTGGAGAGGGTAGGATACGTCAAGACATATGGTGGTGGTGGCCTGGAGCGGATTGGCCATCTGGCAAATGCCAGATGGGCTGGACAATTCTTTTGTTGGGTGGGCTGTTCAAAATTGACTCTAAAATTGTCATACTAATCTATAATGAGCCTTTGGCTGATCAGTGGGAAATGGCTGGCCCTCCTACCAAGATTGGCCGGCCTGATTTTCTGATAGGTTGAGCTGAGGTCAAGCAAACTCGCATTCAAAGTCAAACCCGGCATCAGCAAAAATACCTGCTCCGACTCTGTCATCAGTTAGACAACCAAGATCATGAATCATAAACAAAACTGGAAACCGTGCCTATGAATGTAGAAAGAGCACATTCTCAGCTAAAACCATGATTTGGTGAAACAGTAAAGTGTATTATAGTCATGATTCCTGTAACGAAAATGTGTCTGCCCTGCCCCTGCGCCTCGCTGGGGTATGCTGCTGTACTGAGCGAGCTCTTCTCCACCCTTGCTTTTGAGAGTAAACATGTGTTCTGATTGTATAACATTTCAAAATTCAATTTTGGGAAAAAACGCAGATTTTTATGCTTCGTCCCCCTTGTCCATGTCAAAGAGAGGAGGGTAATCAGCCCTTCTTTCTGTAGGTATCATTTTTATTTCTCAACTCTCAAAGTTTAGCTCAATACCAACTATTTTACGACCAAGACATTTGATAAGGAGCAGCGGTTGGTGGCACAAAATGTGCACCAACTATTGTGAGGGCATAGGCCTAAACAGCACCTTCAGAAAGTAGTCACACCCCTTGTCTTTTTCCCACATTTTATTGTGTTACAGCCTGAATTTACATTGGATTAAATAAAGATTTTGTTGTCACTGGCCTAAACACAATACCCCATAATGTCAAAGTGGAATTATGTTTTTAGACGTTTTTACAAATTCATTAAAAAAATGAAAGGCTGAAATGTCTTGAGTTGATAAAGTATCCAACAACGCCTTTGTCACGGCAATCCTAAACACGTTCAGGAGGAAAGATTTGCTTAACAAGTCACATAATAAGTTGCATGAACTACAATAATAGTGTTTAGCATGATTTTTGAACGACTACCTCATCTCTGTGCCCCACATGTTCAAGGTCCCTCAGTCGAGCAGTGAATTTCAAACACATATGAAACCAAAAATAAATGGGGGGGGGGGGGGGGGGGGTGTCCAATGTCTTGCAAAGAAGGACACCTATTGGTAGATGTTTTTTTTTTTTAAAGCAGACGTTGACTATCCCTTTGAGCATGGTGGAATTCTTAATTACAACTTTGTCACTGTAAAGATACAGACTTCCTTCCTAACTCAGTTGCCAGAGAGGAAGGAAACCGCTCGGGGATTTCACCATTAGGCTAATGGTAACTTTAAAACAGAGATTAATGGCTGTGATAGGAGAAAATTGAGGATGGATCAACGACATTGTAGTTACTCCACAATACTAAGCTAAATGACAGAATGAAAAGTAGTAAGCCTGTATTGAATAAAAATATTCTAAAACATGCATCCTGTTTTCAATAAGGCACTAAAATAAAACTGGAAAGAAATGTGGCAAAGAAATGAACTTCATGTCCTGACTACATAGTGTTATGTTTGGGGTAAATCCAACACATTACTGAGTACCACTCTTCATATGTTCAAGCATAGTGATGCCTGCATCAAATGTATTGTATTTCTGTTTATTATGGATCCCCATTAGTTCCTGCCAAGGCAGCAGCTACTCTTCCTGGGGGTTATTATGGATCCCCGTTAGTTCCTGTCAAGGCAGCAGCTACTCTTCCTGGGGTTTATTCTGGATCCCCATTAGTTCCTGTCAAGACAGCAGCTACTCTTCCTGGGGTTTATTATGGATCCCCATTAGTTCCTGTCAAGACAGCAGCTACTCTTCCTGGGGTTTATTAAGGATCCCCATTAGTTCCTGCCAAGGCAGCAGCTACTCTTCCTGGGGTTTATTATGGATCCCAATTAGTTCCTGCCAAGGCAGCAGCTACTCTTCCTGGGGTTTATTAAGGATCTCCATTAGTTCCTGCAAAGGCAGCAGCTACTCTTCCTGGGGTTTATTATGGATCCCCATTAGTTCCTGCCAAGGCAGCAGCTACTCTTCCTGTGGTTTATTATGGATCCCCATTAGTTCCTGCCAAGGCAGCAGCTACTCTTCCTGGGGTTTATTAATGGTCCCCATTTGTTCCTGCAAAGGCAGCAGCTACTCTTCCTGGGGTTTATTATGGATCCCCATTAGTTCCTGCCAAGGCAGCAGCTACTCTTCCTGGGGTTTATTATGGATCCCCATTAGTTCCTGCCAAGGCAGCAGCTACTCTTCCTGTGGTTTATTATGGATCCCCATTAGTTCCTGCCAAGGCAGCAGCTACTCTTCCTGTGGTTTATTAAGGGTCCCCATTAGTTCCTGCAAAGGCAGCAGCTACTCTTCCTGGGGTTTATTATGGATCCCCATTAGTTCCTGCCAAGGCAGCAGCTACTCTTCCTGGGGTTTATTATGGATCCCCATTAGTTCCTGCCAAGGCAGCAGCTACTCTTCCTGGGGTTTATTAAGGATCCCCATTAGTTCCTGCCAAGGCAGCAGCTACTCTTCCTGGGGTTTATTAAGGATCCCCATTAGTTCCTGCCAAGGCAGCAGCTACTCTTCCTGGGGTTTATTATGGATCCCCGTTAGTTCCTGCCAAGGCAGCAGCTACTCTTTCTGGGGTTTATTCTGGATCCCCATTAGTTCCTGTCAAGACAGCAGCTACTCTTCCTGGGGTTCAGAAAAATGAAGGTAGTTTTATACAATTTTAAAAACACTACAATACATCAACAGATTTCACAGCACATTTAAGTGTGTTCCCTCAGGCCACTACTCTACTACCACATATCTACAACACAAAATCCATGTGTACGTGTGTGTATAGTGTGTATGTTATTGTGTGTTTGTATGCATGTGTCTGTGCCTATGTTTGTGTTGCTTCACAATTTCTGCTAGTCCATAAGGTGTATTTTTACCTGTTTTTTAACATCTGAGTCTACTGCTTGCATGAGTTACTTGATGTGAAATAGAGTTCTGTGTAGTCATGGCTCTATGTAGAACTGTGGAATAGAGTTCCGTGTAGTCATGGCTCTATGTAGTACTGTGGAATAGAGTTCCGTGTAGTCATGGTTCTATGTAGAACTGTGGAATAGAGTTCCGTGTAGTCATGGTTCTATGTAGAACTGTGGAATAGAGTTCCGTGTAGTCATGGCTCTATGTAGAACTGTGGAATACAGTTCCGTGTAGTCATGGTTCTATGTAGAACTGTGGAATAGAGTTCTGTGTAGTCATGGCTCTATGTAGAACTGTGGAATAGAGTTCCGTGTAGTCATGGCTCTATGGAGTACTGTGGAATAGAGTTCCATGTAGTCATGGCTCTATGGAGAACTGTGGAATAGAGTTCCGTGTAGTCATGGCTCTATGTAGTATTTATGCACCTCCCATAGTCTGTTCTGGACTTGGGGACTGTGAAGAGACATCTGGTGGCATGTCTTGTGGGGTATGCATGGGTGTCGGGAGTTGTGTGCCAGTTGTTCAAACAGACAGCTCTGTGCATTCAAGATGTCAATACCTCGTTGTGGCACCTGAACAACACGACTGAACAGTAGACCAGGTGCGACAAAACTAGGGCCTGTAGGACCTGCCTTGTTGATGGTGCTGTTAATGTTACGGGTTTGCTTGTCATTGGCAAAGACGAGGGAGTTTTCTGGGATAAAAAGAAGTGGAACAGAGCTAAGTACAGGTAAAAACCGGGTTCAGTCTGCTTTCCACTAGACACTGGGAGACAAATTCACCTTTTAGCAGGACAATAACCTAAAAGACGAGGGCAAATATACACTGAAGTTGCTTACCAAGACGACCATGAATGTTTCTGAGTGGCCTAGTTACAGTTTTGCCTTAAATCAGCTTGAAAATCTATGGCAAGACTTGAAAATGGCTGCCTAGCAATGATCAACAAATAACTTGACAGAGCTTGAAGAATAAATAAAAAAATCCAGGTGTGCAAAGCTTTTAGAGACTTACCCAGAAAGATTCCCAACTGTAATCGCTGGCAAAGGTGATTCTAACATGTATTGACTCAGAGGTGTGTATACTTATGTAAATTATATATTTCTGTATTTCATTTTCAATAAATTTGCAAAAAATTCTAAAAACATGTTTTCACTTTGTCATTATGGGGTATTGTGATGTCATTATGGGCTATTGTGATGTCATTATGGGGTATTGTGTGTAGATGGGTGACAATTCAGGCTGTAATATCATTTTTTTGGGGGGGGGGGGGGGGGATAAGTCAAGGGGTATGAATACTTTCTGAAGGTGCCTTAGGTGTCATGGGTAGTAGCCTACAACTCCAACGTTTTCATAGGACATTACATTTACTGTTGGATGAATACATGGCTACCAGCAGTGGGTATCACAGGCGGTTGGTGGCGCCTAAATTATGAGCCGTCCTCCCCTCACCAGCCTCCTATGCTGGGTATTATATTTAGAGTTAGAGATCTAGTTCATGTGTTTTGAGTTTCCACTTCCTCAGGTGTCGAACTCCAAATGAATTAGCCTGTGATATTAGTTAGTGCACATAAAGAAGAATGTAATTCATCTCTATTGGAGAAAAACTATTGTGGAGGCATGGTGCCACTGTAGCAGACAGTGACAGAAAATGTTACTCTGGAGCCCTGTGATAGTAATGAACACTTAGGGTAGGTGACGATTCAGGGGAACATGTTAGTCTAGAGCCCTGTGATAGTAATGAACACTTAGGGTAGGTGATGATTCAGGGGAACATATTAGTCTAGAGCCCTGTGATAGTAATGAACACTTAGGGTAGGTGATGATTCAGGGGAACATATTAGTCTAGAGCCCTGTGATAGTAATGAACACTTAGGGTAGGTGATGATTCAGGGGAACATATTAGTCTAGAGCCCTGTGATAGTAATGAACACCTAGGGTAGGTGATGATTCAGGGGAACATATTAGTCTAGAGCCCTGTGATAGTAATGAACACTTAGGGTAGGTGATGATTCAGGGGAACATATTAGTCTAGAGCCCTGTGATAGTAATGAACACTTAGGGTAGGTGATGATTCAGGGGAACATGTTAGTCTGAAGCCCTGGAATAGTAATAAACACTTAGGGTAGGTGATGATTCAGGGGAACATGTTAGTCTAGAGCGAGATGGTGGCACACGCAGTGATGTGGGCTGGTGTGGATGAAATTCCGCCCCTGGTGGTGGTAGTAGTACCCAGTACGCCCCTGGTGGTAGGCTACCTCTTGGGTGGTCACAGTAGCCGCATTTACATGTCCTCTCCCCACTCTTATGCGGCTCTTGGTATAATGGGCGTTCTAACCAGCCCCTAGTTCTTTTATGCAAGTTCTCCTCCCCCACGTCACTAGTGTGGCTGCAGTGGTCCGTAGGGCTTCTGAACTGAAGGCGAAGTGGCGACAGTGGTGGCCCCCTTCCACACACACACCACACACACACACACACACACACACACACACACATTCTGAAGCGGATCAGCCATTATCACAACCATGGAGCTGAAAATAGAGTGAATGTTTGCTTTCCTTGAACTATAGAGAAGTGGTCAATTGATGGAATCGGGTCCGCCTTTGAAGAGTTGAAGTCCCTCCACCTAATTCTCGGGGTACAGGGTTCAGGGTTATACACTTCTATAGCTTCCCAACAAAACTCAGGTTTAAAAAAAAATATCACTTTCAGAAGCTTTTTTTTTTACAGGTCGCAAAATTAGTCGCGTGAATAAAAGGCAGTCTCAGTAGGAAATCGCGTGCGTGTTGTGTGCACACTTCATGGAGATACATGTAGAGTATATTGAACTCGACACTCACATCATCAGCATTAGCGACCGGAGGCTACGCGAAATGGACAATGTGCGATGAGCTCCCACTCCATGAAATGACATACACGTACGTGATGCTAGTTTCACTCGGTCTAAACAGCGGATTCAAATAATCAACTAATCATCAAGATTTGATCATTTGAATCAGCCTTTGAGTGTTACGGCAAAAAACCCAAAACGTTCACTCCCTAGGTTCCCGAGGACCGACTTTGGGAAACGCTGCCCTAATCTGCAACATAATTATAGATTTATACACATAGCTAGACTATACATGTGTTACATGGATTGACACAGAAACACAACGCATTTTACATGTTCTAAAATACAATTTAGCCTATAATGCTAATAATTAGGCAACATGTGGCGCAAATTCTTGATAGCTTCTATAATAATAATGATTTTATGTATGAAAAAAATTAAAGCAAGTGTTTTATTGCAATAAACCTGTTAATATCTGTTACAGAGTTGCCATAGCCCGGTGCTAAATCTGACGTCCACACATACCCGCGTTTACGAGGAGGCTAGGTTATATTAGAAGTCAAGCTACAACCGAGTTTTGTCTTTTGAGTATTTCAAGATCCATTTGAAAGGACAATTAAACATAATCTAATAGCCTAGCCAGGTGAGGTGCCGTGGTATCGTCCAAGACAAGAAACAATTGCCGACGTTTTAGGTGCTGTATGAAATCTGCATTTTGGCAATGGTCGACGAGCAATTCACCTTTCAGAGGGGCTTGTGTGAGTGTGAGTGTGTAGCCTACTGCATCCCCGACAGACAGGCAGTGACACTAGTGATGCGGACCACAGCCGACCGCACAATGAAACATCCTCACTGGTCCATGGCGTGGTGAACGCGGGTATTTTCCTGGTTGTTTGTCGCCACCTGCTGGTCTGAAAGCGGCAGAGCAAGGCGCACCAATTTGGAAGAGACACGGTGGATGGTAAGTCAAGGTGCGTTGAGTACCACAGCCCCATCCAGAACACACAGATAAAAAGCAATTAAAAGTTATTTTATCATGCAGGATAACATATATACTTTTTATGAGATTGTAGTTTTGGAGGATTGGAAATGCAGGTGGTTTTCTTTAACTTCTCGTACAAACCCGTATATCCTATTAGTAGTCTTTTCAACTATGTGACAGGAAGTCATCCTGTGTTTTGAGGGAAATGTCTCATATTTTTCGTATCGAAAATAATAACGTGTACCTATGACTCTTACTTTTGGTGAGATTGGATTGCTAGGCATGTAAATGTGTTTGCAGTCTAAATGTTAAACTATTCAACCAGAAATATCAAAACAAATCTTTGATTTAATTAAGTAACGTGCCAATGCTATATTTGATAGCTATAATTTGGCTAAAGATGCACTAGAGAATTATGTGTAAACAAAACACTGATGCTTTGAAATGAGAATGGTCCTCATACGAATTGTTATAAACGAACCCTGCATTCACGTGAACTTTCATAACACCTTGGCTCATGGACAATTCATGTCTTCGACTAATTTTCCACAACTGGAGTAATGACCTGATTTACATAATTTAGATTGTCACACTTCTGAGAGTTAGAATTGTGTAGGTCTCTCTCTCTCTGTCTGTCTGTCTGTCTGTCTCTCTGTCTCTCTCTCTGTCTCTCTGTCTCTCTCTTATATATATATATATATATATATATAACCTGTTTGAGTGAGATCATTTAACTTAAATTAAAGTGGTGCCGAATTCGTAACCTATAGTTCATGAACAATCCGTGACAATATTTAAGACTAGGCTATATTACTGTATTCACCAATAAAATAACGATGTGACGTATAGGAACATCCATCATTTCTAATGAAATCCGTAATGCTTGAAGGTGGCATATTTAAATGAGTTCTTCACTGTTGCTCAGTGGCAGTTTCGCCTGGCCCCGCAAGGTCGGAGCAAGAACCCCTCCCCCCAAAACCAGAAACAAACCCCCCCAAAATATCTCTCTATATTTTTTGTTGCTGTCGCCATGGGGCAGAGAGAAAAATGTGCAGTTTTATAGCTAATCTCATGCTATTTTACACATTTTCCCATGAGGCTGAGAGAAAAATGTTTCTGTTTTAGAGCTCCGGGATTCTTGAAAGATGGGACTTTTTGCCACAAATATTTGTCTTAATATTAACAGCATTTGAAATATATATTTTGATATACCAAAGTATCAGCTATCCAACCATGTAAAGGAACAACATCCCAATAATACAAAAAACAAGTTTTTTCATAAAAGGCAAGTAACTGGTGTCTGACTCCATCAAACACCATAAAATACATTTAATTTGTACAATTATTGTCCAATTTTTGGCCTTTAATGTTTAATTATTCAAATCTGTAATAAAAATCTCCAAACCTATTTCTGGTTTGTTTTATAGCACGATTGAATGTTCCAGGGCTAATTTTGTTAGCATTTTGGCATGTTATTCTAGATTTACAACATAAAACAACATTTATAAATCAAGCCTTATGTCGTAAGTCTAACACAGCAACTACTTCAATCATTTAAGCATTATGTTGCAAATACCTTACACTGTAAGGTCTACTACACCTGTTGTATTCAGCATTTCACTGTAAGGTCTACCTACACCTGTTGTATTCAGCATTTCACTGTAAGGTCTACTACACCTGTTGTATTCAGCATTTCACTGTGAGGTCTACTACACCTGTTGTATTCAGCATTTCACTGTAAGGTCTACTACACCTGTTGTATTCAGCATTTCACTGTAAGGTCTACTACACCTGTTGTATTCAGCATTTCACTGTAAGGTCTACTACACCTGTTGTATTCAGCATTTCACTGTGAGGTCTACTACACCTGTTGTATTCAGCATTTCACTGTAAGGTCTACTACACCTGTTGTATTCAGTATTTCACTGTAAGGTCTACTACACCTGTTGTATTCAGCATTTCACTGTAAGGTCTACTACACCTGTTGTATTCAGCATTTCACTGTAAGGTCTACTACACCTGTTGTATTCAGCATTTCACTGTAAGGTCTACTACACCTGTTGTATTCAGCATTTCACTGTAAGGTCTACTACACCTGTTGTATTCAGCATTTCACTGTAAGGTCTACTACACCTGTTGTATTCAGCATTTCACTATAAGGTCTACTACACCTGTTGTATTCAGCATTTCACTGTAAGGTCTAGTACACCTGTTGTATTCAGCATTTCACTGTGAGGTCTACTACACCTGTTGTATTCAGCATTTCACTGTAAGGTCTACTACACCTGTTGTATTCAGCATTTCACTGTGAGGTCTACTACACCTGTTGTATTCAGCATTTCACTGTGAGGTCTACTACACCTGTTGTATTCAGCATTTCACTGTAAGGTCTACTACACCTGTTGTATTCAGCATTTCACTGTGAGGTCTACTACACCTGTTGTATTCAGCATTTCACTGTAAGGTCTACTACACCTGTTGTATTCAGCATTTCACTGTAAGGTCTACCTACACCTGTTGTATTCAGCATTTCACTGTAAGGTCTACTACACCTGTTGTATTCAGCATTTCACTGTAAGGTCTACTACACCTGTTGTATTCAGCATTTCACTGTAAGGTCTACTACACCTGTTGTATTCAGCATTTCACTGTGAGGTCTACTACACCTGTTGTATTCAGCATTTATACTGTAAGGTCTACTACACCTGTTGTATTCAGCATTTCACTGTGAGGTCTACTACACCTGTTGTATTCAGCATTTCACTGTGAGGTCTACTACACCTGTTGTATTCAGCATGTCACTGTGAGGTCTACTACACCTGTTGTATTCAGCATGTGACAAATACAATTTGATTTGATTTGATTCCTCAGTCTCCCCTCTTGCTCTAGCAACAATAGACAAACATAGTGTGCTTATACTAATAACACACAAGTTATTGTATTGTTATTGTAATTTAAACATTCAATGTAGGTGTAGGTTGAAAAAAACATGTGAACCCCCTAGGCTAATGACTTCTCCAATTAGCTAATTGGAGTAAGGAGTCAGCTAACCTGTAGTCCAATCAATGAGATTGACTATAAAAAACACTCAAAAAATGTTTGTTTACTGATTTGAACCAAAGAGATCTCAGAAGACCTAAGATGAAGAATTGTTGACTTGCATAAAGCTGGAAAGGGTTACAAAAGTATCTCTAAAAGCCTCGATGTTCATCAGTCCATGGTAAGACAAAATGGTCTATAAATGGAGAAAGTTCAGCACTGTTGCTACTCTCCCTAGGAGTGGCCATCCAGCAAAGATGACTGCAAGAGCACAGCGCAGAATGCTCAATGAGGTTAAGAAGAATCCTAGAGTGTTAGCTAAAGACTTCGATAGACTTGCGAGTCTACAATATGTAAAACACTAAACAAGAATGGTGTTCATGGGAGGACACCACGGAAGAAGACACTGCTGTCCCCCCCCAAAACTCTGAAGTTTGCAAAAGTGCACAAGGATGTTCAACAGCGCTACTGGCAAAATATTCTGTGGACAGATGAAACTACAGTTGAGTTGTTTGGAAGGAACATACAACACTATGTGTGGAGAGAAAAAAGGCACAGCACACCAACATCAAAACCTCATCCCAACTGTAAAGTCTGGTGGAGGGAGGAGCATCATGGTTTGGGGCTGCTTTGCTGCCTCAGGGCCTGGACAGCTTGCTATCATTAACGGAAAAATGAATTCCAAAGGTTATCAAGACATTTTGCAGGAGAATGTCCGCAAACTGAAGCTCAATAGAAGTTGGGTGATGCAACAGGACAACAAACCAAAACACAGAAGTAAATCAACAGAATGGCTTCAACATAAGAAAATACACCTTCTGGAGTGGCCCAGTCAGAGTCCTGACCTCAACCTGATTGAGATGCTGTGGCATGACCTCGAGAGCGGTTCACACCAGACATCCCAAGAATATTGCTGAACTGAAACAGTTTTGGAAAGAGGAATGGTCTAGTCCTCTAGTCACCTCCCCATGCCCTAGTCCTCTAGTCACCCCCCATGCCCTAGTCCTCTAGTTACCCCCCATGCCCTAGTCCTACAGTCAGGTTGATCTACTCTCTCTCTACTTCTGGAAGATGTTTCCCCAGCCCTCATCCCAACCTCAGGGGAATCTCATTTCCACGACTCTTCTGCCAGGCGCTGGAGCTGCTGATCCCTATGATAATGGACCAGCTGACCCAGGCACCACAGTTATCAGAGAGAACCCCAGAGGAAGCTAGTAGCACCACCTGTCGGTCTGTCAGTGCAGCAAACCAGGAGCCATCCGCCCACCACACTGATCCAGGATCAGCCCTGTGCATATGGAGGCAGCAGAGTCAACCATAGTCACTGAAGAACCCTAGATAGGCCAGTGTCATAGAGCCTCTATACATCTGAATGGAATAGTTTGTCAACCATTTTAGGCAGGGTCTGTTCTGATTGGGTGGGGTGAAATAGAACTAGAACTCCAGTCTGTTGTCAACTCATAGAGTAAGACTAATCTTTGAGTCTAAAACGACTAATATTTATTTGTATTGTTTTATTGAACCTTTTATTTAACTAGGCAAGTCAGTTAAGAACAAATTCTTATTTACAATGACGGCCTAACCCGGTGAAACCTGGACGATGCCGGGCCAATTGTGCGCCGCCCTACGGGACTCCCGATCACGGCCTGGATGTGATACAGCCTGGATTCGAAACAGGGACTGTAGTGACGCCTCTTAGCACTGAGCCACTCGGGAGCTCATCCAGAGTCCTCTATTTAACTCTGAGGCAACTACTGGGCAGCTCCACTGCACTGACCCCCCGTCAGATTCTCTAAGAAGAACCTTTGCAATATTATTAATATGAGGGTGGTCCTGTTTTACGCTCTCTATCTTTCCGTCTTGTGACATTTTTCCAGCCTTGACGATGTCTCGTCTTTGCCCTGTTATTGCAAGAGTACATGACTTCTATGTCATTACATGAGTTTGTTCTGTCCAATAGTGTGTGGATGTGTGCAGTAGCCTATAGGTGTGAATTGCACAACTAGAGAATATTCCTTGGGACGTGGGCACAGAAACACAATGTTTTTATTCATTTGTTATTCATCGTCGAAAGAGCAACTAGCCCAAACGAAGGTGTTTCATGATAACATATGGAGTTGAGGCTCTATATTACAGACTAGAAAATATCCTCCCCGATGACCCACAATGAAAACGGCAGAAAACTAAAAAATAAACAGCCTTAAAAATGGTGTTCCAAATAACTTCAATCATATGGTCTTCCACTATACAAATAAACAATATCCTTTCCCGACATTCAAACATAAAATAAGTCTAAACACAATAAGAAAACACTCCCAAAAGCAAGTCAGGTGAGTCATGTTCCCGGGGGAAAGGCCTCACAGTAGGTGGTGTCTAAATGTGATGTCATTGTTACAGGTAAAGGGTGAGCACAGCAGCTAGAGGTAAAGGGTGAGCACAGCAGCTAGAGGTAAAGGGTGAGCACAGCAGCTAGAGGTAAAGGGTGAGCACAGCAGCTAGAGGTAAAGGGTGAGCACAGCAGCTAGAGGTAAAGGGTGAGCACAGCAGCTAGAGGTAAAGGGTGAGCACAGCAGCTAGAGGTAAAGGGTGAGCACAGCAGCTAGAGGTAAAGGGTGAGCACAGCAGCTACAGGTAAAGGGTGAGCACAGCAGCTAGAGGTAAAGGGTGAGCACAGCAGCTAGAGCTAAAGGGTGAGCACAGCAGCTACAGGTGTCAACCTTGGAAGTGAAAAATCCAGACAATGTTTGTTTTTATTGCCATCAGGATGTCGGTCGCTAAGGAGTAGACAGGCACAGTAGATTCACCTGGAAATGGCAGTTTCCCATAGATTCCCCCCCCCCCTGCAGGCAGGTGCTAATACCTCTGATATCAGAGCAGGACAACTGCCTCACCACATTCTCCCTCAAACTAACCAAAGCCAAATTCTTCAATCCCATTTTGTTCAGAGATGTGTCAAATTCAAAAACGTCAACCGATTCTCATCGTCAGACAACCTTCTCATCTCCCTGTCTGCTCCCGGCACCAGAGACCGACTGCACAGAGCCGGACGCTCCTAACGTAAGCCTATATTCAGTAGTCAATAGTCATCAAAAGTTGTTCCCGGTTGGCTAACGGGTATACGAAAGAATGTCATAACAAAGTCATAGGCGCCATCTTGACCCAGGTAGCTGCTGCATCAGTGTCATCCTGCAGTCGACTTGCACCGTCTGACGTGGCTCCCTATTTTAGCGCACTATTTTTGTTGATCAGAGTCATGTGGGTATGTATATATTATAGAATAGGGTTCCGTTTCAGAAGAAGCAGAGGCGCAATATTATGTGACGATGTCCGATGAGATCGTCGGCACTCATTGTGACGTCGTCAAGAGCTCGTCATGACGTCAGAGCTCACCGTGACGCAGCAGCTTGACGATGTCACCAGAGCTCTTCGTGACGGCGTCTCGTTAGCTTGATGATGTCATCAGAGCTCTTCGTGACGGTGTCTCGTTAGCTTGATGATGTCATCAGAGCTCTCCGTGATGGCGTCTCGTTAGCTTGATGATGTCATCAGAGCTCTTCGTGACGGCGTCTCGTTAGCTTGATGATGTCATCAGAGCTCTCCGTGATGGTGTCTCGTTAGCTTGACGATGTCATCAGAGCTCTTCGTGATGGTGTCTCAGCGGTTCTTGGCTGGGGAGAATGAACACACCCTCCATAGCCTTCCAGTAGTTGTTCTGGTTGGCAGTGCTCATGCCGTGCACCTCCCTCTGCCCCTGGATGGGGTTGCCGTACTGCTCGCCCGTCACGCTCAGGAAGGCGTCGGTGCCGACGTGTTTGAAGCGCACCGCCTCGTCCCGCTCCCAGATGGAGCCGTCGCACTGCACTCGCCACACGTCCAGGTCATCCCCCTCGCCGTTCTCGCCGAACGCACTCACCTCCTGGAGAAAGAGAATGGGACGATGTCAGGTTGATAGACAGCATTGAAGGGAAGTGGTGTGTGTTTGTTACCTTGTTGTTGGACAGTGACTAGCTAAAATTGTGTGTGTGTGTTCCCACTGCATCTCTTACCT
Organism: Oncorhynchus mykiss; assembly: GCF_013265735.2. Taxonomy (NCBI): domain Eukaryota; kingdom Metazoa; phylum Chordata; class Actinopteri; order Salmoniformes; family Salmonidae; genus Oncorhynchus; species Oncorhynchus mykiss. Next base: position 6,674,527 of record NC_048570.1, read on the forward strand.
GGTTGTTGGACAGCGGCGAGCTAAAGTGGTGTGTGTGGAGGTTGCGTCCCGTGGTCATGTGCGTGATGCGGACGGCCTGACCACACCGGATGGGCACGCCGCGTTGGCAGGTCCCGTCGGGCTTCCCCCGAATCCTCCAGTAACTGTTGGCGTCATCTGCACTCTCCACGCCCGTCACAGACTGCTGACCACTGCCTACAGTTTATACAAGGAGTCAACAGATTTGCCTCAAACCGCCATCTTGTTCTTCATTCTTCGTTTCATACGAGACGGTATATGTCTTTTCGTTCACTGACACGCCGGACTCGGAAATAGAAGAATGAAGACAAGATGGCGGTCCATCCAGTGTGGTCTTGTCTTCATTCTTCTATTTCCGAGTCCAGAGTGTCAGTGAACGAAAAGACATAAACAGTCTCGTACGAAACGTTTAGAGCACAAAAGGTTAAGGGCCAAAAACTTCACAGCATTTTGGGGTTTGACGTGCAAGATGGCACCGACTGACACAAGGTCCTCCCGTTTCAGGTTCCCAGTCACATTGTGCAGTATTATTATTCTTCTTCTGGTGGTGGTGTTGTTGTTTCTTACATCATTTCTCTCATAACGTTTCTAGTATTATCACCTTCAGCAGAAAATTATTTAGGATATTAGATCGGTAGTCAAATTCAAAACAGAAATTTGAAAACTCAATTTATACACTGGATTCTTGACATAGCTCACTAACATATCTACTGCTGTGCATACCATTTTCAGTAGGCTATATCTAGTGTAAATTCATCCGGTGTATGTATATGTACCGATAACACCTGTAACAGTAATCCAAAAGCTATTTGGGCTCTTAATTGGATTAGTTCCAACATTTCTTGATTTTTTGTTGTTTTTCTGTGTGATTATTTGTGTACTTGTTTTGACGTTTAACTGCACCGTTAGGAGCTAGTGACGTCAGCATTTCACTGCACCCAATATAACATCAGCGAAACTGTGTACACGGCCAATAAACTTTGATTTGATTGATGGTATATTACTTAAACGTCAGTTCCGGAATGACTAGTTACTACTGTAAGTGTTACAGCTAAAAACCCTCTTCCTGTTGAAACCCTCTTCCTGTGGGTTCTGTTGTTGCCCTGCAGTCGGTGCTACTGATATGTATCGCTGGGGATGGCAAGATTTGCATCCAGCACAGTCTACATTTTACTGTAAATTACAATAGGCCTACTTCACGTCTAAATCAGCGGTTAAAAAGTGGAGGCAAATGTATCCAATAGACCGCACTAGAATGTAACCACCTGCTTTCCCCATGGTTACAAATGTTTTGCACTTGTTTGTTGGAACAAAAATGTTCCACTCAACGATTGATACCACATTGTTACGAACTTGATTCTCGACCAGAGTCTAGTACACTGTCATATAGGCAAATCAATTAGCTTATTATTATGACCATTTAGAGCCGTGATACTTTTCGGTTTAACGCAACATCGTTCCTCCAGACATGCAGCTATGAAATGGAGACCAACCAGTTTATGATTGTCAGTAGGGTATTTGTTACGCTACGGTGCTTTGACTCAACGAAACCACTAAGATTGACCTTTACCGT
>NC_048570.1:6981117-7060922 GCF_013265735.2 Oncorhynchus mykiss
CACACACCAACTCGAGGGGATCAGTCGTGATGATGTTCTCCAGTGGAGCTCTGGCCTCTGGCTCGGGGGCCTTACTGAACACACACCACTTGCAGGTCTTGACATACTCTCTCACATCCGACTCCAGACCATGCCAGAAGAACCTCTGTCTCGTCAAGTACAACGTCCGCTGTTGCCCCTGATGACCGGCTTCATTGTGGACACCCTTCAAAACTGTCGCCCTCATTGAGGTGGGTACTACATACTGGTACGTCTTCTTCTTTGACAGAAAACGTTTGGTAACGTGATATAGTACACCCATTTTCAGAGTGAGCTTCTCCCAGGTCTTCAGAATCCGCAGAGCCTCAAGTGGTTCATGGCCACATTCCCTCCTAGAAGGTCTACGGCCAGTGTCCACGTAGAAGACAACTCTGGCGTGAGCGTCATCCTGGCGCTGCTTTGATATCAGGTCATCACGGGATAGCACTCTCACATCTGACATCTCAGATGGCACCAGTGACTGAGGGAGCTGAGGCAGTAGCAGAGCACAGTTCTGTAGACCAGCCTCCTCTTGCGACCTCAGGACTGCTGACACCGCTTCCTTTGACAGAGAACCGGGAGAAGGATAGGAGGTAGTTTGGCAGTCCATGACAATTTCACAGACATCTGCCTCAATTGACGGTGAGCAGCTTTCGAGGTCGAATGGGTGGTTCGACCAGCGGAACACATCTTGCACCTTCTCAGCAAGTACTCCTGCACCTTCTTCCAGCAAGGCCTTGTATGGAACCCTTGTGATGCGGTGGAGAGCGCTCGGCTGCACAAATGGCTGTCTACTGAGTGCATCAGCAATTACATTTTTGGGACCGGGGATGTACTTGATGTCAAACTCGAATGGAGCGAGTTTAGCAACCCATCTCTGTTCACAGGCATCCAATTTGGGCTAGGACAGGATGTACGTTAATGGGTTGTTGTCTGTCCATACAGTAAAAGGCTTGCCCCTTAGCCAATGACTAAACTTTTCACAGATGGCTCAGCGTAAAGCAAAAAACTCTAACCTATGGGTAGGATACTTTGACTGTGCATAAGTAAATGATTTGCTAGCAAATGCTACGGGTCTGGCTGCAGACCCATCCTCTGGCACCTGGGAGAGGACAGCACCTAATCCATTACTAGATGCGTCTACAGACAGCAAGAAAGTTCTACTAAAATCAGGGTGGGCTAGCGTGACCTGATTGAGGAGAGCTTGTTTCAACTGACTAAAGGCCTGTTTGCACTCACCAGTCCAGTCTGCTGCTGTGAGTTTCCTATGTATTCCTCTTTTCCTCTTGCTTTTCCCATGGCGTGGTGCCTTCGTCCCAGTTGTCAGCCCATGCAGCGGCTTAGCGATGGTGGAGCACCCCTCAATGAAATGCTGGTAATAGCCTATCATTCCAAGAAAGGACATAATCTTGCCCTGGGAGGGCAAGTCCGTTTTATCCTCCATGAGAGCCTTCTCTGTCATCCCTGCAACAGCCTTCACTTTTTCTGGGTCTGTGGCCACACCTCCTTCACTGATGACATGCCCCAAGAACCGCACTGACCTCTTCATGAAATGGCATTTCATTGGAGACAATTTCAGATGATGGGCCTTGAGACGCTCATAAACTGACTCCAAGTGTTGCAATCCAAGTTTTTCAGTCGGGGCAAAAATCAGCACATCGTCCAGGTAGTATAGAAGGCTAGAATAATTTTGATCCCAGAAAATGCTCAACATCATCCTCATGAATGTAGCTGGGCTGTTGCATAGTCCTTGTGGAAGATATCCATATCCTTCTCCTGATCCTCCTCAACTGAGGCCACAGACCCCTGAATCCCTTCTACCACATCCCTCTCAACACCCCCCACTTGCACCCCATCACTCGTACCAGGCATCTTCTTCACTACCTGGGAGACTAGCCCCACCTGAACCCCATCACTCGTACCAGGCATCTCCTACACTACCTGGGAGATTAGCTCCACATGAACCCCCTCCTGAACCCCATCACTCGTACCAGGCATCTCCTCCACTACCTGGGAGACTAGCCCCACCTGAACCCCATCACCTGTACCAGGCTTCTCCTCCACTACCTGGGAGACTAGCCCCACCTGAACCCCATCACTCGTACCAGGCATCTCCTACACTACCTGGGAGATTAGCTCCACATGAACCCCCTCCTGTACCCCAGCACTCGTACTGGGCACCTCCTCACCAGTCTGAGGAAATGGCTGTTCAGATCCATCCTTACCTTCTACAACAATATTTTTCTGCTGCATAACATTCTCCTCTGGTACAAGTTGCAACTCCGTGCCCTCAACACGGACAACTTGTTCCTCAGCAACAGGTGCTTGTGGCTGTTCTACCGCTGTCGGCCCATCTCTCCCTACATCAGTGGGCCCAGTCCTTACGAGGACCACCTGCGCCCCTCCCTCTGCCTTCTCCCTTTCCGGGCAAGCATGTCGCTTATGGCCAACATCACCACACTCAAAACACAGTTGACTACCCGTACTAGCATAAGCCATATACAGTCTATTGTCATACTTGACTTAAACGATAACTCCAAAGTCTGCTCCGGTGAGTCCAAAAACATAAACACCTGTCGCCGAAACGACCTAACCTGTTTCAACTCCGGGTGTTTGAAACAACCTAACCTGTTTCAACTCCGGGTGTTTGAAACGACCTAACCTGTTTCAACTCCGGGTGTTTGAAACGACCTAACCTGTTTCAACGCCGGGTGATGAAACGACCTAACCTGTTTCAACGCCGGGTGTTTGAAACGACCTAACCTGTTTCAACGCCGGGTGATGAAACGACCTAACCTGTTTCAACGCCGGGTGTTTGAAACGACCTAACCTGTTTCAACGCCGGGTGTTTGAAACGACCTAACCTGTTTTAACTCCGGGTGTTTGAAACGACCTAACCTGTTTCAACGCCGGGTGTTTGAAACGACCTAACCTGTTTCAACGCCGGGTGATGAAACGACCTAACCTGTTTCAACGCCAGGTGTTTGAAACGACCTAACCTGTTTCAACGCCGGGTGATGAAACGACCTAACCTGTTTCAACGCCGGGTGTTTGAAACGACCTAACCTGTTTCAACGCCGGGTGTTTGAAACGACCTAACCTGTTTCAACTCCGGGTGTTTGAAACGACCTAACCTGTTTCAACGCCGGGTGATGAAACGACCTAACCTGTTTCAACACCGGGTGTTTGAAACGACCTAACCTGTTTCAACGCCGGGTGATGAAACGACCTAACCTGTTTCAACGCCGGGTGTTTGAAACGACCTAACCTGTTTCAACGCCGGGTGTTTGAAACGACCTAACCTGTTTTAACTCCGGGTGTTTGAAACGACCTAACCTGTTTCAACGCCGGGTGTTTGAAACGACCTAACCTGTTTCAACGCCGGGTGATGAAACGACCTAACCTGTTTCAACGCCAGGTGTTTGAAACGACCTAACCTGTTTCAACGCCGGGTGTTTGAAACGACCTAACCTGTTTCAACGCCGGGTGTTTGAAACGACCTAACCTGTTTCAACGCCGGGTGATGAAACGACCTAACCTGTTTCAACGCCGGGTGATGAAATGACCTAACCTGTTTCAACGCCGGGTGATGAAACGACCTAACCTGTTTCAACGCCGGGTGATGAAACGACCTAACCTGTTTCAACTCCGGGTGTTTGAAACGACCTAACCTGTTTCAATGCCGGGTGATTGAAACCCAACTGGACAATCTTAATTGAACTTGAGAACTTCCCAAACCGCAATAACTCGCGCTCCAACAGCTCATTGGGTATAAACGGCGGTACATTCGAAATCGTTACCCTTGTTGACGGAGAGAAAAGCGGCGTAACTTGAATAAACATTCCTTTAAGAAGTACGCCATGCTCAACCATACGATCTACAAGACTCTCTTCTTTAAGAAGTACACCATGCTCAACCATACGATCTACAAGACTCTCTTCTTTGAGAAGTACACCATGCTCAACCATACGATCTACAAGACACTCTTCTTTAACCTGTTAGATCTCTAGGGGCGCTATTTCATTTTTGGATAAAAAACGTTCCCGTTTTAAGCGCGATATTTTGTCACGAAAAGATGCTCGACTATGCATATTCTTTCAGTTTCAGAATCTGCAAAGATTTTGTCTGTAAGTGCCCCAGAACTCATTCTACAGGCGAAACCAAGATGATGCATCAACCAGGAATTAGCAGAATTTCTGAAGCTCTGTTTTCCATTGTCTCCTTATATGGCTGTGATTGCGCAAGGAATGAGCCTACACTTTCTGTCGTTCGCCCAAGGTCTTAGCAGCATTGTGACGTATTTGTAGGCATATCATTGGAAGATTGACCATAAGAGACTACATTTTCCAAGTGTCCGCCTGGTGTCCTGCGTGGAATTCGGTGCGCAATTGCCAGCTGCTCGTACCTTTCCATTTGATATAGGGGAGAAACCATGTGTCCAAGAACGATGTATCAATGAAGAGATATGTGAAAAACACCTTGATGATTGATTCTAAACAACGTTTGCCATGTTTTCAGTCGATATTATGGAGTTAATTTGGAAAAAAGTTCGCGTTTTGAGGACTGAATTTTCTGATTTTTTTTGGTAGCCAAATGTGATGTATAAAACGGAGCTATTTCTAATACACAAAGAATCTTTTTGGAAAAACTGAGCATCTGCTATCTAACTGAGAGTATCCTCATTGAAAACATCAGAAGTTCTTCAAAGGTAAATGATTTTATTTGAAGGCTTTTATGTTTTTGTTGAAATGTTGCGTGCTGGATGCTAACGCTAATGCTAACGCTAAATGCTAACGCTAAATGCTAACGCTAAATGCTAACGCTAAATGCTAACGCTAGCTAGCTACTTTTACACAAATGATTGTTTTCCTATGGTTGAGAAGCATATTTTGAAAATCTGAGATGACAGTGTTGTTTACAAAAGGCTAAGCTTGAGAGATGGCATATTTATTTCATTTCATTTGCGATTTTCATGAATAGTTAACGTTGTGTTATGCTAATGAGCTTGCTGATAGATTTACACAATCCTGGATACAGGGGTTTTTTCATAGCTAAACGTGACGCAGAAAACGGAGCGATTTGTCCTAAACAAATAATCTTTCAGGAAAAACTGAACATTTGCTATCTGAGAGTCTCCTCATTGAAAACATCTGAAGTTCTTCAAAGGTAAATGATTTTATTTGAATGCTTTTCTGTTTTTTTGTGTAAATGTTGCCAGCTGAATGCTAATGCTAAATGCTACGTTAGGCATCAATACTGTTACACAAATGCTTGTTTTGCAATGGTTGAGAAGCATATTTTGAAAATCTGAGATGACAGTGTTGTTAACAAAAGGCTAAGCTTGAGAGCTAGCATATTTATTTCATTTCATTTGCGATTTTCATGAATAGTTAACGTTGCGTTATGGTAATGAGCTTGAGTCTGTATTCACGATCCCGGATCCGGGATGGGGAGACCAGAAAGGTTAAGAAGTACGCCATGCTCAACCATACGATCTACAAGACTCTCTTCTTTAAGAAGTACACCATGCTCAACCATACGATCTACAAACACTCTTCTTTAAGAAGTATGCCATGCTCAACCATACGATCTACAAGACACTCTTCTTTAAGAAGTACGCCATGCTCAACCATACGATCTACAAGACACTCTTCTTTAAGAAGTACGCCATGCTCAACCATACGATCTACAAGACTCTCTTCTTTAAGAAGTACGCCATGCTCAACCATACGATCTACAAACACTCTTCTTTAAGAAGTATGCCATGCTCAACCATACGATCTACAAGACACTCTTCTTTAAGAAGTACGCCATGCTCAACCATACGATCTACAAGACTCTCTTCTTTAAGAAGTACGCCATGCTCAACCATACGATCAACAAGACGCTCTTCTTTAAGAAGTACACCATGCTCAACCATACGATCTACAAGACTCTCTTCTTTAAGCAAAACCACCACCCGTTTATTCATCCGTGACGCATAAGCAACATTCTCATATCCCACCTTCTCTCCTACGGCGACCAGAATCTCCTCCACAGTGACAGTAGCTTCAGTAACACACCTGAAGCCGTGCTGAAGTGACAGGGACGGCATCCCCATGTGGGTCGCCACCCCCGCCAAAGCCAATTTCAACACGAAAAACAATGTACTTAATTCTACCACAACAACTAAATAAAAATACTGATAACCTCAATGATGCATAGGAAGAGAAAAAAGACACCACCAAGAAAAATAAATGTAAAAGAAAAAGCAGGATATGTAACTCTACACAACACTCACTCATACAATTCCCAGCATGCACCAAACACTCTCAGCATGCAGAGAGAGATTGTCCAGACAGAATGTTTTAACACTCTTGATTTGACCACCAGAGAAGAGAAAGAAAACTGTTATGAGCTGAACAATATGCCAGTGGAAAGGAGGACCGTACCAGGTGACCCAATTGTGGTTTGTGACTATTATGATTTCCCATATCAGCCAATTCAGTTGCAGTAATTCGGTTACAGATTTCTTGGTAATTCCACTAGCATTTTGGTAACGGAATTACGAATTTTAATCACTTAATAATTCACCCAAAAAATATACATCAGAAAAATCACTAGAACTAATTGTTAGCCCCACCATTACTTCTGTGAACTTTCATTATCCCCCTCCTCACAATGACAAATGTGAAAATATCTTGAAGTTATGTGGGTTTTTGGTAACGGAATTACAAGGCACAAGGTAATATTTCTGAAACTTAAAGAAGGTTAATGATTTCTCCAAAACCAAATGTAAGTGTTGATATTAGTAGTCAGGGGTCTTTATGTCAACATGATTCTGTTTTTATGTAGTTCTGATATTGGATATTGGACCTTTTTAGACTTTTTCTGGTGATGTTTTCTAAGATCCCTTTTCCATCTGTTGACCCAGAAATCAAAGCCTTCACTGGTTGAAAAATGTATCTAGAATTACATTTACCAAAAATATACACTCTTAGATTTCATTTGACACCCAATTACACATGCTCCTATGAACGATGCGTTGGTGCTCAAATCAAATCAAATTTTACTCTTCACAACACATGGTTAGCAAATGTTATTGCGACTGTAGCGAAATGCTTGTGCTTCTAGTTCTGAAAGTACAGCAATATCTAACAAGTAATATCTAACAATTTCACAACCAATACCTAATAGACATTCATTTTACATGGAAATGCCTTACTGTAACTCTAGAGATACTATCCAGCCCCAACTAGTAATAAAGTGGTCAGGGTGGTTGCTACTGGCCTCTCCAGCTTCAGCCTGAATCCCACCCATGATGAGAGGAGGTTTACTGGACACACAGGGAGAAACTACAGTCTGAATCACACCCATGATGAGAGGAGGTTTACTGGACACACAGGGAGAAACTACAGTCTGAATCACACCCATGATGAGAGGAGGTTTACTGGACACACAGGGAGAAACTACAGTCTGAATCACACCCATGATGAGAGGAGATTTACTGGACATACAGGGAGAAACTACAGTCTGATGACTGATGAGACTACCTTTAAGGCTTAAGGGTTTGGTTAATGTTAGGGTTAAGGTTAGAGTCCTTTTTAAGTTTTGGCCAGATGGGCTGTCAATGGGATGTTGGTCAGAAAAGTCCATTTAGTCTTTCCCTTCTCAAACCTGTCCCCTAACCAGTTCATATCATGTATTCCACCACCAGCACACCTGATTCACTAATCAGAGGTTTGGATGATTAGTTGACCAGTGGTACAAAGTGGACTGGATCTAGGTGAACTATGTGGAGAGTCTTCCAGGGACAGTACAGTACAGACTGAGAAGCTAACAACAGTGAAGTTTACTCAACTCATTCAAACTATAATGAATATTGTTTAGAGAGAAGATCTGCACAAGGGCATAAAGTTTAAGATATAGCAAGAGAGGACAATATGGTGCAAGGTTGCCAAAGTGGAATCAAAAGTCATAGGCCTAATCATCAATCAAATATGAAATATAAAACCAAAATATAATCTACATATAAAGACAACATGTCATCTACATGTGTTATAGAATAGCTCCCTTCTCACATCCCAGGTCATGTTTGGACTGGAACGTGACAACTCAACGGGCTATGCGCATCTCCCCAATAGCCTACAGACAACTTTCCTGAGTGCAATGTCATTAATGTGACCGATATGTACAGTATAATAAGCATAGTGAAGAAGGAAAAGATCCCACCTCTGACGCACAGCAGAGACATCGCTGCTGAGATTTCCCCTGGAGCAAGAGTCCCTCAATAATTTAAAAACAGTCATTGCGTTACAATGAATGTCCTCCCCAAACGCTTGTTGCATCGTGAACTATCCTCCCAGTCCCTTGGGAGTTCAGCGGATGGATGATGCGCCTCTGCCATTTATTTGGATGAGAAGTTGGACGAACGCTCCTCCAGCTCACGATACGAAATGGTGGAGAACTACAGTGTGGTGATGTGTCGTTCACGAACGAACGGCTCTTTTTGAACGGTTCTTTTTGTTGAACCTCGGGAACCGAATTGCATCGGTGAAAGAGCCATTCCTCTGTCTCTATGATTTGCAAACTGCTACTACTGCTTGTTGAGATCAGAACAACGTTTTTCTGTAGATAAATTACAACATCATTATCTAAAGGGGGTGAATCCTCACTGCAGAAACAATAAATAGTGGGGAGAGAGTTGTGATTGTATGTTTGTTTGTACAGTTATGGCTGTAATGTTATTATTTTGTATTCTCACTAAACACCCACATTTGTATTTGTGTGGGAAATGTTTGTAGGCTATGGTTGCTGTTTGTATTTCATTGAACTTTAGGCCCATACAAAGACAAATCACACAACATAGAATTCCAAATAACCTTTGGCAAAAATACACGAAATAAAAGTCAAGTGAAAATAGTTATTAATGACTTGATCAATTATGAGTAGCTAAACATTATCGACTTTTGGACACTGATGCGCAGGAGAACCCCTAGCTGTCAATCAAGCAGGCGCGGTGAACGGATTATGACGCTCAAGCGTTCCAAATGACGCAACAATACAGCTCCAGACCAGAGAAAGTTAATGCCGAGGATATTATTCGGTTCAACACTAAAACTGAGGTTTGACACGTGTGATTTGAGGTGAGTCAAATATTTACAAAAGTTTACAATACATTAACCATCCGCTTCGTTATTTCTGTTGCTATCAATCACTCCATCTGTATCTACTCTTCTGTCTGTCTGTCGGACTATCTGAATTGTCTGTGTACTGTCTAGCCAGCATATGCCAGAAAGGTTCTTTCACATAGGCTCATATTCACAAAGTCTCATAGAAGGAGTGCTGATCAATAATCAGTTTGGTCTTTTAAATTAAACTGAATACGTTTTGATGGACAGGAGGCAACCTGATCCTAGATCAGCACTCCTACCCTGAAACACTTTGTGAACACAATCCAGGTGTACTGTGATGAGATATTATTATATTAGTTGTGCTGATGCATGATGGGTTGTAGGCTAGAGCTTGAGGACTCAACTCTGAAGACTGTTTCTGAATTCACTGACCTGGTGAGTAAATGTTGTGTACAATGGCACCATCTAGTGACAGAAACATAGAAACACACATTGTTGCTGAACGAAGGCATCTCTTTATTTTCCAGAAATAAAACGTGTAGACCTTTCCTGAAGTCTCTGACGAGATGGACACCTCTTCTTCTTCTGGACGATCTCCGTCTCCTACTGGGACTGTCTTCTTACCCCCTCCTATCATGTGGAACAGTCTGTAAGTCATTCATCACATAACCTAGCTCTGGTACAGGGCATTATGTGCGGCTTGCTGAAGGAAGGCTCAGTGTCTGCAAGCTGTACGTAACGTCCTGGACCAGAGTGACACATTACCCACCTCTGGCCATCATGGACAGTCAACTCATCACATTCACGTACTGTAAGTCACAGTTGTGTGATTTGTGTTATTAAAGTATTAATTGATTATTATTAAAGTATTAAAGTATTATTAATTGAGCAGAAGTTAAATTATTATTTTAATATTGTAGTAAATTGTCTGAGTTCACTTCCTAAATAATGTGTTGACATTCCTTTGCTCCCAGCTACAAGCAGGCAGAGATGGAGGTTTACTTCCCGAGAGAAGAGAAGAAGACCTGTACAGAGAAGGAAGCCCACATGCTTGAGTTGATGGGGAAGGATCGAACGATCCGAAATCAGAAGAAGGAGATGGGAAGACTTCAAGTGTGCCTCTGGGAGGAGGAAAAGAAGAAGAGGAATGGTGGAACAGAGAAGGACAAGATCATTGAACAATTAGAGTCTGAGACAGACCATCTCCGAGCCCTTTTAAAAGACGAAAAGAGGAGAAGAAGAGTAGAAAGGGGTATCATGAAAGAGTGGAAGGCTGGGATCCTGAGACTGAGGGAGGCAGAGAGCCAGAGGGAGGCAGAGAGCCAGAGGGAGGCAGAGAGCCAGAGGGAGGAAGAGAGCCAGAGAGAGGCAGAGAGAGAGAGAGATGCAGAGAGAGAGAGAGAGGCGGAGAGACAGAGAGAAGCAGAGAGACAGAGAGAGGCAGAGAGCCAGAGGGAGGCAGAGAGCCAGAGAGATGCAGAAAGACAGAGAGAAGCAGAGAGACAGAGAGAAGCAGAGAGACAGAGGGAGGCAGAGAGAGAGAGGGAAGCAGAGAGACAGAGGGAGGCAGAGAGACAGAGAGAAGCAGAGAGACAGAGAGAAGCAGAGAGACAGAGGGAAGCAGAGAGAGCCACAGAAGCAATGGAGTACCAGAGAAAACTGCAGGAGATCCACAGACTCAAACAACTGCTGGATCTACTGATGGTGGACCTACAACTGGCCCACGTAAGACATGTCATTGTTATTATTAAAAGGCAGTGTATATTTACCCAGCTGAAAATGAATAGTGGCAGACAGCGGTACGCTAACCCAATGTTAACTTTTATTCCTTTCCTTAACCCTTACCTTAACCTCACTGAAACTATACCTAACCTTTACCTTAACCCAACCCTAGGTCCTGAACCTAACCTTCATTTATCTCAACCCCTATGCCTTTCTTCTGCCGGTTGAATATCCACTTCCTTATTAACGTCATTACTGTTGTTGTTGTTGATAACTGTATCTGTGCAGGTTGTAAATAGTTGCATTAGTGAAGCATCATTTGTAGGAGTAATTTCTACAAGCATAAACATCAGAGGCAACATTGTTGTAACATCACACAAATTGTAACAGGAATTTCTCAAACCCCTAACTGAATGGGCAAGAAGGTTGTGTGTTTGTATTTGTACACATTGTGGACATAATTGATTCCATAAAATGTCTCATAATTTCTTCAAACCATGTCAATACATTAATTGACAATGAATTGTCCAGATGAATTGATCAACATGACCCTGCTATTGATGTTGTCCAGTGTTTGATTCAATTACCTAGCTCTAGGTTGTATTTCTGTGTATCATTCTCTGCAAATCCTTTGAAAGTATGTCTTGGTAATAGATTATCACTAATTTAACCTTTTAAAATGAAGCAAGAGATTGAGAGATTGAGGCTATGGCAGAAAGTCATGGAGGAGCAGCGACCAAGACTGGCCTGGAACAACAAACCTATTGAAACAGGAAGAGAGAGGGAAAGAGAGAGGGAAAAAGAGAGAGAAAGGGAAATGGAAAGTGAGAGAAAAGCAGAATTGGAAAAACAAGAAATGAAGAAGAAAGTGGAACAGGCAGAAGAAACGATAAAAGCGTTAGAACGAGAGATTGAGAGATTGAAAGAGATTGAGAAGGAAATCATATTTGAAAGAGAAAGAGACATGCGTATTGCAGAGAATGAGAAAGTCAAACTGGTCAACGAAAAGGTAAAAGAGTTAGAGAGAGAGAGGTTGAGAGACTGAAAGAAGAGATTAGATTGAAAGACGAGACTGAACCAGAGAGACCATTTGATAGAGACAGAGAGAGAGAAAATGATTGGAGACGAAGTGAAGAGGAGATGAAAAATAGAGTGGAGAGAGAGATGGAGATGGAGACAGCCCTCATCAATGACAAAAATACGTCTGAATTGGAGGAAGTCTTCAAGAAAATCAAGGAACAGCAGATAGAATTAGAAAATATGGAAACAGACAAATATAAATGGAAACAGAACCAAATGGACATGGAGGAGAAGATGGAGGGTGAGCACAACAAACAGAAAGAGGTAGAAAGAAAGAGAATGGAGAAAATACCAAAACAGAGACAAGAAGAAGATGAGAAGAAGAAGGAGATGGAGAGAGAAGAAGAAGAGGAGAGACGCAAACAGAAGCACATAGAGATGGAAGAGGAAGAAAGAGAGAGGGAGAAAGAGAGACAGAGACAGATCAAAAGAAAGATAATGGAAAAGAGACAAAAACATATCGAAAGAGAAGAAGAGAGACAGAAAGAGATTGAAAGAGAGAATGAAGAAGAAAGATGTAAACAGAAGAAAATAGAGATGGAAGAGAAAGAAAGAGAAGAAGAGAGACAGAGAGAGATTGAAAGAGAGCACGAAGAAGAAAGATGTAAACAGAAGCAAATAGAGATGGAAGAGGAAGAACGAGAGAGGGAGAAGAGACAGAGAGAGATCAAAAGAAAGATAATGGAAAAGAGACAAAAACATATCGAAAGAAAAGAAGAGAGACAGAAAGAGATTGAAAGAGAGCACGAAGAAGAAAGATGTAAACAGAAGCAAATAGAGATGGAAGAGGAAGAACGAGAGAGGGAGAAAGAGAGACAGAGAGAGATCAAAAGAAAGAGAATGGAGAAGAGACAGAAAAACATGGAAAGAGAAGTGAGACAGAAAGAGATTGAAAGAGAGAATGAAGAACAACTATTTAAACAGAAGCAAATAGAGATGGAAGAGGAAGAAAGAGAAGAAGAGAGACAGAGAGAGATCAAAAGAGAGAATGAAGAAGAAAGATGTCAACAGAAGCAAATAGAGATGGAAGAGGAAGAAAGAGAAGAAGAGAGACAGAGAGCGATCGAAGAGAAAGAGAGACAGAGAGAGATTGGAGAGAAAGAAAGACGACAACAGCAAGAGGAGAGAAAGATCATGTTTGAGAGTGATCAAGAAGAAGAAAATATATGGAAACAGAAGCAAATTGACATGGAGGAGGGAAGAGAGAGGGAGAACAAGAGACAGAGAGAGATAGAAGAGATACACAGACGACAACAACAAGAGGAGAGACAGAAACAAAAGGAGAAGGAGAAAGAAAGGGAGAAAGACAATGACAATCAGAGAGAGATGGAATTAAAAGATCAGCAACAGAAAGAGATGGAGAAAGAAAAGATGATTATGAGAGAAAGGGAGGAAGCAGGAAGCAGAAAGGAGGGGCAGAATTTTTTGGGGGGGGAAATTGAGGGACAGAATGAACTGGAGATAGAACAGGAGAGAGAGATGGAAGAAAAGCAGGAAGTGATTAAGGAAGCAGAGGAAGAGTACAGGGAAAGAGAAGAGAGAGGAAAGGAAGTAAGCATGAAGAAACATGTAGTAGTTAATGTTAAAGCAAAAGCACGGGAAGTCTTCAATAGGCGTAAAGAGAGGAGGTTAGAAGTGTTGAAGGGGGAGCGAGAACACATAGAAAGAGGACAACAAATCAGGAGGGAGAAGGAGGAAAGACGGCTGGAGATGGAAAGAAAACAGGAGAGGGCAAGACAACAAGAGGAGCAGGATAAAAAACGAGAGATTGAAATTGCTAGACAGAAAGAAATGTTGAGACTAAGAGAGGAGGAGAGGCAGAGAGAGGAAGAGAGAGAGGAGGAGAGAAAGAAAGCCATTAAATGCCTTTTATCTTTAATCAGAGAGAGAGAAAAAATAATACAGGCAAAAAAAAGAGAGGAGATGGTGGAAGAGGAAAGAAGGGAGATCCTTGAGTACAAGAGGGGTGACTTAGAGGAGGAGGAAAAAGAAGATGACAAGGAGGACATTCTCCCACCCGATAAAAGTATCCGAAGGAGAGCCGTGGGCTGGGTGAATAAAAAATGGGAGAAGAGGAACCTCAGAAAGATAGAGAGAACGTATCAGAGAGAGGCTGAGGAGGGCCATAAGATCGTCCACATAGGTAAGACCTGTTTTCCCTCTACTTATGACATTATCCTCTTTAGTCTCCTCTACACACATAAGTTCCACACCAGTCATCATGTCGCATCATTGTTTCAATATAAAACTACTGTCCAAAGAATATGTTAGCTGACATGGCTCATTGAGTGACTGACTGACATAACAAGAAAAATACTGCTGATAACAACCACGTTTTTAAATGGTACCTTGTGTCATCTACTAGTCTAACTCTCAAGACTAAGTAGAGACCCAGAAAGAGTTCCTAAAAACACACACACAAAAACGTGTTTTGGGGGGATCCGGGGGCTACTAGTGGCCATGGGGCCCTAAGCGATCACATAAGCCCTGGCACTATACAAAGAATAGGTGCCATTCTGGACACATGTTCAACTTAGGGCCAGGTCAATTTGGGATGGGGATTATTGCACTTAATTCACAAATTCCATGCCTTGCTCAACTGAAAAGAGTAAATAATCAGTGAGATCCAATTGTGTTTTCTATTCTTCATTCCCTGTGTCCATTACATTTAAGTTGATACCAGATCCACTAAGTTGAATGTGAACTCTACTTCTTCTCCCCTCCCAGCCATCCCTGGACACACAAGGCTAACATCCACCATGACCCGGGCAGAGAGAGAGAGGGAGAAGAGGAAGGAGCTGCTGAAGGCTGAGGAGAGAAGGAAGAAGATGGAGGATTTCAATAAGCAGTGGAGAGAGCGGTCCCTGCTTAAAAAACAGACTCATCAACAACTGAAGGAGGAGAGGGAGAGGATGAAGGAAAACTACCTGGAGCAGATGAATCTGGAGGCTGATGCTCAAATCAACACCCGGTGTCTAACCACCCAACACAGCCACGATTACAACCACGGTCAGGAGTTGCCCGGGTGGGCCAATGGCCAACAAGTAAGCCAAGAGCCCACTGGATCTGCTGATGGCCACCAGGAAAGGCCAAGGAGGCAACAGGCATGGGCAGAGAACCAGGAGGGGAGTTCAGAGAACCAGCAGGAGGGGCCAGAGAACCATCAGGGGGGGCCAGACAGCCAGCAGCTAGAAGCTCCAGAAGAGGCTGAAACATCAGAGCGAATATCCAAGACAAAGAAAAAGCCAAGCATCTGGAAGAAAATTAGGATGAGGTAAAGAATGTTTAAACATCTATTCATGTTTTACACTGTTAATATACATGTCATCACTTTAAAAAGTGACATTATCCAAATGTGAGGGTTTAGTGTACATGCAACACACATGTAAATATATAGATACTTACCTGTCTCTGTGATGTCTTACAGCCTTCCTGACGTGCTGTCTGCCTAGAGCTGGAACTCGATGAAGCCACAGTTCCACTAATGTTACGTTGGTAATTAAAAGTGTCGCCCAATAATTCCTCCTCCTCTTTAAGTCATCGAGCCACATTTCCTCCTCAAAACATTATAGTCTCCTCAAGCCAGCAAGTATCCTCTTTATCAGGCAACAAACCATCGAAGGTCAGTGACCCTCCTCCCAAGAACAGAGACTCTCATCTGTATCCTAGTTAAATTCATCTCTGCTTACCACCTCTACAGTCCTAGAAAATATCCCAAAAATGGAAATAGTTTCAACAGAAGTCCTCCCCTCAGACCAGTGGCTCCACAGACCAGAGTTTCTCATCTGTATTCAAAGTTGAATGCAACTCTGATCATTTCCACCACCTCTCCTGTTAAGGGGAGGTTCTGAAAAGGAGGTCTGGGAGGAGGTCTGCAGGTAGCCTGGACCGGACCGGTAGCAGCTAAGTTGCTGGCTCCATCCCCGGGCAGAGCTGCTCAAGTCAGGCCAGTGATGTTTGATGATGTCATTTTTGTTTGCAAAGTTTTACTCTTTAATAAAAGCATTTATTAAAAAAGCAATATTGTTGTTACGGTGTGGATTGTTTTGTTATTTATTAGAATTGAAACATCCAGTAGTCATGGTAGATGTTAGACTTTCAATGAGACACCTAACATTCCATCAGTTTGATACAATGTGTGACATGTTATATTACAGAGGAGTCCTCTATACACATCTATTTTAGACCATAGGAGAAATATCAGATTGAAATAGCTTCTCTAAGAATCTGAGGAGAGAGCAACAGTAGAAGCATCGTTAGCTCTCCCACCTCCAGTTCAGTACTCGGGTCATTCCACCAATTGAGTACCTTTTGGGGAGTGTAACTTTATATTTCACCTATTTCTAACATTCCGTCATAAAAAGCACATGTTCAACTTAATATAAAACATGTTTTCCCATCTCAAAGTAACAAATACATACTATAGTAAGTGTCTATTAAGTGCCAAATAAAGTGACAGGGTTGACTGTAACAGAGTTGACTATTTCATCTAGAATCAACCATAGATCCCCATGTGACAGGGGGAATGGAATGCAAGCTTACCAAACACATGTAAATAGTTTAAACATGTCTAGACTGTCTATCTATAGGTAACAGGGTTGGTGTGTTATAATTCACCCACCCAGTGGTGATTGCAGCATGTACATCTTGGTGGGGAAAACTCCCCCAAAATGTTTTAGATGAATGCCAGCAAAGCCACTACACAACACAACACTAAACAATACATTAATTGCACTATAAATTTAAACAAACGGTTGCCCACAAACTGTTAGGGTCGACATAAAGCTTCGCAATAGCAGAGCTATCTTTTCAGCACCATGGAGAGAATCCTTTAAAAAACATAGCTGATATGGCTGACTTGCTTAAACAAATGTGGTTTCTACTGACAATTGAGAAGTACAAACTATGGCACAAGGGGACAACGAGTGGACTACAGGATATCTGTAATTTAGATTAAGACAATGAGAGACCTAGGATGGACGTCGTCAATATAACCATTTGTTCAGCACTTTTGAAATGTACAGCGACAGAATTTTGAACATGGGCCATTCTTACAGTATTCTCCCTGTACACCAAGTCATAACTGCATATAAGCAGACAATGAAAGCTCGTACAATATTCAATGATTACATTTCTCTTAAACAGGCTATAGTCTACATGTGCACCACCAAGTCAGAGCAGTAGGCTAAGTTATGAGAGGGGAAAGGGACAACATTATTAGGGTGAGGCACATGGGCTACTAACAGCTTACTACACAACATACACTTAGTATTACTTTCTTAGATACAGTATACATATCTCCCTGTAACGATATTCGTCTTCCTCTGACGAGGAGTATGAAGGATCGGACCAATATGCAGCGTGATACGTGTCCCATGTTGATCATTTATTAACATTGAACACAAAAAACAAAATAACAAGGACAACGAACGAAAACAAAACAGATCCTGTCTGGTGAAGACACAGAGACAGAAAACAATCACCCACCTCTAAAATGGGAATAACAGGCTACCTAAGTATGATTCTCAATCAGAGACAACAAACGACATCTGTCTCTGATTGAGAACCATACCAGGCCAAACACATAAATACTACATAGAAAAAAATAACATAGACTACCCACCCCAACTCACGCCCTGACCAAACTAACACAAAGACATAATAAAGGAACTAAGGTCAGAACGTGACACTCCCAGGCATATTACATCATTTATAGAGAAGCTTCCAACCACTCAGGAGTCATGCTGAATAGCAGGCTAGTGATTGCTTTGTTAAGCTTGAAGTTAGCCACTGATTCCTTCCAAACCACTCATTGGTTGAATTTGCGATTTTCCAACTTTTTGTGTTTATTTGGAAAGGTTGATGACCACCAATACTTTTTATCTATAATTTGCAGGTATCCTAGTGGTTAGAGTGTTGGGTCAGTAACCGAAAGGTTGCTAGATAGAATCCCCGAGCTGACAAGGTAAAAATCTGTCCATTCCTCCCCTGAACACGGCAGTTAACCTACTGTTCGTAGGAGCTGGATTTGCCTTTCTTTGCAACAGTGGAAGCTGCTGAGGAGACGATGGCTCATAATAATGGTTGGAATGGAGTCAATGGAGTGGGTTCAAACACATCAAAGATGTTTCCATGTGTTTGATACCACTCCATTGACTTCATTCTAGACATTATTATGAGTTGTCTTCCCCTCAGCAGCCTCCACTGCTTTGCAATTAGTTTGTTCGTTTTCAGTTGTTAGCATGTAGCTAACAGCGTCTATGTGAATTTGCTATCAGTTTGTGCTAATTTGTTAGCATTCTGGAAATAGAGTGCAATAGGGTTTTTCTTGTGTTTTTAGCACCCCCTCATGTGCTATGCTGGCAATACTTTAAACCCCGGTATGAGAGAAGGATTGGTATGACAATATGAAAATATGGATACCACCCAACCCTAATCACCACAACCACCACACCAACCTACCACAACTAACACAACTACCACACCTATCATCACCACAACTACAAAACCTACCATCACCAACCTACCTAGCACAACCACCACATATATGTACCACAACTAACACACCTACCTACCAAAACTGCCACACCTACCAAACACAACTACCAAACCTACCTACCACATCGACCTACCACAACTATCACACCTACAATCCACCTATACCACAACTATCACATCTATTATCATCAAACTTACCACACCTACCATCACCACACCTACCAAACCTACCTACCACAACTACCTACCCAAACTACCACACCTATAATCACCATACCTACCATATCTATCATCACCAAACCTACCAAACTTACCTACCATCACCACGTCTCTCACACCTACATCACAAAACCTAACACACCTACCATGCCTACCTTCACCAAACCATCCATCACCACACCTATCACACCGTACTATCACCACACCTACCATAACCACAGCTACCTCACGTACCATCACCACACCCACCATACCTACCATCCATACACCTACCATCACCACACCTATCTCACCTACCATCACCACAAAAACCATACCATAATTACTTCACCACACTACCATCATCACATCTACCATAACCACACCTACCATCATCACATCTACCATAACCACACCTACCATCACTACACTTATCATCACTACACTTACCATCACTACACTTACCATAATCACACTACCATACCTACCGTCACACCTACAATCACCACCACCTACCATCAACCACACCTACCAACACTCACTTACCAATTACACCTACCATCGCTACTATCCCCACACCTATCACACTACCATCCCCACACCTACCATTATAATGTGGATAGGTATGCTGCTTCATTCAATGATGACGGTATTGTAGAAGGTAGATACAGGAGTAGCCTATAGTCTACTATAATAACGTCATTGATGTACTATAGTATCATTATTTAATTGATGAATGAAATTGTAAATAGGCTCCTTCATTCAGTGAATACTGGATGTCTTTCTATCTCTGGGAGTATGTTAATGAAGGCTTTTCAGCTGTTGAACTATGGCAATGTCCAACAAATGTCTAAATCTTTCTTTCTTTTAGGTCAACAAGTGATGAGCCAGATCAACCAATCAACGTCACTGCAGCTGTTCTACCCACCACCCCCACTGCTCTTCCTCCACCACCAACCTCATCCTCTTCTCCTGTTCAACTCATTTGCCGCCACACTAGAAAGGACTGGACATACAGTCGAAGTCGCAAGTTTACATACACTTAGGTTGGAGTCATTAAACGTTATGAACTGAGAGAAAACAGGACCTACCTTTGTTGATGATCTTATAGCCCTCCTCAGCCTCTCTCTGATATGTTCTCTCTGTCTTTTGAGGTTCCTCTTCTCCCACTTCTTAGTCACCCAGGCTCACAGCTCTCCTCAGATACTTTTATAGGGTGGAACAAGGTCTATGGTCTAAAATAGATGTGTATAGTTGACTCCTCTGCAATATAACATGTCCTTTGTCATTTTTATTAGGATCCCCATTAGGTAACGCCGTAACTCCAGCTGATCTTCCTGGGGTCCAACACCAATTAACAAGACATTACAAACATTCACAAATCAAGACTTCAAACATTCAACAAGTAGACAGTACAGACAATTAAAAACACCTGACAGGAAACACATGTAACATTCAGTTGATGCTTTCTATTTCCTGTCCAGTCATAGGGTCTATTGCATTAGATGTTATTTTATTTTCTTCTTGAAGGGGTGTTTACTTTTTGCCTGAGAAATATGGCTTGGTAAACAGTTCCATTCAGCTATGGCTCTTTATAAAACTGTTGATTTAAGGCGATTTGTCCTTGGCTTGGGTTGTTTTAGCTGCCCTGAATTTGCCTGTCTGGTTTGGTGGTTATGTGTGTTGCTAGTATATACTAACTGGCCTAAAAAAATACGGTAATGAAAAATATATATAACATTTCTAAAATAATCAGAAGACTGGGATAGTAATTGTTTTCAAACGTGAGGCCATGAGAGATTCTGATGCATTTGGATAATATTCATACGGTTGGAGCAATGAAGAGCTAATCTACCAGCCCTGATCAGAGCAATGAAGAGCTAATCTACCAGCCCTGGTTAGAGCAATGAAGAGCTAAATCTACCAGCCTCTGGTTAGAGCAATGAAGAGCTAATCTACCAGCCCTGGTTAGAGCAATGAAGAGCTAATCTACAAGCCCTGGTTCCTGCAATGAAGAGCTAATCTACCAGCCCTGGGTTAGAGCAAATGAAGGGCTAATCTACCAGCCCTGGTTAGAGTAATGAATAGCTAATCTACCAGCCCTGGTTAGAGCAATGAAGAGCTAATCTACAAGCCCTGGTTAGAGCAATGAAGAGCTAATCTACCAGCCCTGGTTCCCTGCAATGAAGAGCTAATCTACCAACCCTGTTTAGACAATGAAGAGCTAATCTACCAGCCCTGTTTAGAGCAATGAAGAGCTAATCTACCAGCCCTGGTTAGAGCAATGAAGAGCTAATCTACCAGCCCTGGTTAGAGCAATGAAGAACTCATCTACCAAGCCCTGGTTAGAGCAATGAAGAGCTAATCTACCAGCCCCTGGTAGAGCAATGAAGAGCTTAATCTCACCAGCCCTGGTTAGAGCAATGAAGAGCTAATCTACCAGCCTGGTTAGAGCAAATGAAGAGCTAATCTACAAGCCCTGGTTCCTGCAATGAAGAGCTAATCTACCAGCCCTGGTTAGAGCAATGAAGAGCTAATCTACCAGCCCTGGTTAGAGTAATGAATAGCTAATCTACCAGCCCTGGTTAGAGCAATGAAGAGCTAATCTACAAGCCCTGGTTCCTGCAATGAAGAGCTAATCTACCAGCCCTGGTTCCTGCAATGAAGAGCTAATCTACCAACCCTGTTTAGAACAATGAAGAGCTAATCTACCAGCCCTGTTTAGAGCAATGAAGAGCTAATCTACCAGCCCTGGTTAGAGCAATGAAGAGCTAATCTACCAGCCCTGGTTAGAGCAATGAAGAGCTAATCTACCAGCCCTGTTTAGAGGTAATGACGAGCTAATCTACCAGCCCTGGTTAGAGCAATGAAGAGCGAATCTACCAGCCCTGGTTAGAGCAATGAAGAGCTAATCTACCAGCCCTGGTTAGAGCAATGGAGAGCTAATGTACCAGCCCTGTTTAGAGCAATGAAGAGCTAATCTACCAGCCCTGTTTAGAGCAATGAAGAGCTAATCTACCAGCCCTGTTTAGAGCAATGAAGAGCTAATCTACCAGCCCTGTTTAGAGCAATGAAGAGCTAATCTACCAGCCCTGTTTAGAGCAATGAAGAGCTAATCTACCAGCCCTGTTTAGAGCAAAGAGCTAATCTACCAGCCCTGTTTAGAGCAATGAAGAGCTAATCTACCAGCCCTGTTTAGAGCAATGAAAAGCTAATCTACCAGCCCTGTTTAGAGCAATGAAGAGCTAATCTACCAGCCCGGTTTAGAGCAATGAAGAGCTAATCTACAGCCCTGTTTAGAGCAATGAAGAGCTAATCTACCAGCCCTGTTAGAGCAATGAAGAGCTAACTACCAGCCTGGTTAGAGCAATGGAGAGTGAATCTACCAGCCCTGGTTAGAGCAATGAAGAGCTAATCTACCAGCCCTGTTTAGAGCAATGAAGAGACTAATCTGACAGCCCTGTTTTAAGCAATTACGAGCTAATCTACCCAGCTCGGTTAGAGCAATGAAGAGTGAATCTACCAGCCCTGGTTAGAGCAATGAAGAGCTAATCTACCAGCCCTGTTTAGAGATCTAATCTACCAGCCCTGGTTAGAGCACTGAAGAGCTAATCTCCCGCCCTGGTTAGAGCTAATCTACCGCCCCTGGTTAGAGCAATGAAGAGCTAATCTACCAGCCCTGTTTAGAGCTAATCTACCGCCCTGGTTAGAGCAATGAAGAGCTATCTAACAGCCCTGGTTTAGAGCAATTACGAGCTAATCTACCAGCCCTGGTTAGAGCAATGAAGAGTGAATCTACCAGCCCTGGTTAGAGCACTGAAGAGCTAATCTACCAGCCCTGTTTAGAGCTAATCTACCAGCCCTGGTTAGAGCAATGAAGAGCTAATCTACCAGCCCTGGTTAGAGCAATGAGAGCTAATCTACAGCCCTGGTTAGAGCAATTAAGAGCTAATCTACCAGCCCTGTTTAGAGCAATGAAGAGCTAATCTACCAGCCCTGGTTAGAACAATGAAGAGCTAATCTACCAGCCCTGGTTAGAGCAATGAAGAGCTAATCTAACCAGCCATGGTTAGAGCAATTGAAGAGCTGATCTACAGCCTGTTAGAGCAAGGAAGAGCTAATCACCAGCCCTGTTTTTGAGCCATTTTGAACTTTTTTTTTACATCTTTCTTTGCTGCAGATGACCATAGAACCAGACAGTACTCTAAGTGTGATGGGACCAGGGATTGACCATATAACTGGACAGTACTCTAAGTGTGATAGGACCAGGGATTGACCATATAACTGGACAGTACTCTAAGTGTGATAGGACCAGGGATTGACCATATAACTGGACAGTACTCTAAGTGTGATAGGACCAGGGATTGACCATATAACTGGACAGTACTCTAAGTGTGATAGGACCAGGGATTGACCATATAACCGGACACTGCTCAGTACATTTGTTAGCTCATTACATTCTGATGCTGCACTATACATTGCAGAATCATCAGCATACATGACCACTCTTGCTTTGTTCATTACTGAAGGTAAATCATTAGTAAAGATTGAGTAGAGAAGTGGTCCTCAGTGGTACTGTGGCTTGGTCGAGTTCCAGCTCTCAACAGACAGCAGGAATGCTATATAACATATATATAACAGTGTAAACATAAATACATTCTTTACCCCATCTTAAATCTCTTGCTTGTTTATTTAGGTACTGTTCCTTCATCCTCTCCCTCTCCTCTTTAAGTTTCTGATGAGTCCGTTTATTAAGCAGGGACTGCTCTCTCCACTGCAATCCTCCATCTTATTCCTTCTCTCCTCAGTCTTCAGGAGCTCCTTCCTCTCTCTCTCTGCCTGGGTCATGGTTAGCCTTATGGGTCCAGGGATGACTGGGAGAGGAGAAAAGTAGAGTTCACATTCAAACTTAGTGGATCTGGTGTCAACTTAAATGTAATGGACACAGTGAATTAGGAATAGAGAACCCAGTTGGATCTCAATGATTCTTTACTCCCCCCCCCCCCTTCTTTTACAGTTGAGCAAGGCATGGAATTTGTCAATAAAGTGCAATAAGCCCCTTCCAGAATTGATCTGACCCAAAGTTTAACATGAGTCCCAAAGGCACCTATTCTTTGTATAGTGTCAGGGCCGGCCCTAGGCATATGCGATAGCTTAGGGCTTCATGGCAACTTGGGGCCCCCTGACCCCCCCCCAAAAAACTTTTGGGGTGGAATTACAGACTAGGCACACAAGGCACGCAGGGCACGTGCCCAGGGCCTTGACCTGCAATGGGCTTCCATTGATCTTGTTAGTCACTCTCATTCAGATAGCCATCTTAGCGTCATGGCAAAATGTGTAAAATGACACGCTACCCAAACCGGACACAATGCGTGCGCGAGCATTGCAAAATAAATGTACACATACATGTTATTCAGTCATTGCATCCCACACTGTTCGCATGTGCGTTTCCAAGCACGAAAATAGAAGTTGCTTCTATTGTGACGGCGAACGCGATGCAAAGTCCTGCCTCTCCCATCTCCTCATTGGTTATACCCACGTGGGTGATTGAAAGATGAACTGAAGTCGGTCGGTTGTGGTAATACACCTTATTATGAAAGTTAGACGCCAATCGCCATATAAGTCCAAAGAAGAAACGATTCAGTTGACCCATTACATAGGGATTCATTTTCAGAGAAGATGAGGACCATTTCAGGTAAAATAACAACTCTACGTTTATATCCCTGGACAAATTAGCTAGCAACTGCAAGTTAGCTAGCTAATTTGCCCAAAAATGTTTAATAGTTTTCGACCTGCGTGTCGTGATTGCGTTTGGTGTGGGTGGACAAAATCAATATGCGCACGATGGCGCATGCGGACGCGTTTCGGTGTTAGATTCAAACTGCCAACATTTTCTCTCCACCCCATGGCAAAATGTGTAGAATTGAAGGAAATTAGGTTAAAAACTGCTAATCTTCTCTCCACCCCATGGGAAAAATGTGTAGAATTGAAAGTAAATTAGTTTGGGAGGAAATGTAGTCAAAAACCTGAACAAAATGTTTCTTATGGGCCTCAAAAGGCTATGATGCACTACTTTAGCCAGGGTCATTGAGATCCAGTTTTTCCATTCTAAATTCCCTGGTGTACATTACATTTAAGTTGATACCAGATCAGCTTGACCATTTTGGACAGTAGTTTATATTGAAACAATGATGCAACATGATGACTGGTGTGGAACGTATGTGTGTAGAGGAGACTACAGAGGATGATGTCATAAGCAGAGGGAAAACAGGTCTTACCTATGTGGACGATCTTATAGCCCTCCCTCAGCTTCTCTCTGACAGGTTCTCTATCTTTCTGAGGTTCCTCTTCTCCCACTTCTTATTTACCCAGCCCACGGCTCTCCTTCAGATACTTTTATCAGGTGGGAGGATGTCCTCCTTGTCATCGTCCTTCTCCTCCTCCTCTTCAGTGTTCTCTAACTCACCCCTCTTCTCAAGGATCTCCCTTCTTTCCTCTTCTGCCATCTCCTCTCTTTTCGTTGCCTCTATATCTTCTCTCTCTCTCTGATTGAAGCTAAATGAAATTCCAATGCAAATATGAGACATTTTACGGAATCAATTATGTCCACAATGTGTACAAATACAAACACACAACCTTCTGCCCATTCAGTTAGGGGTTTGAGAATTCCTGTTACAATTTGTGTGATGTTACAACAAATGTTGCCTCTGATGTTTATGCTTGTAGAAATTACTCCTACAGATGATGCTTCACTAATGCAACTATTTACAACCTGCACAGATACAGTTATCAACAACAACAACAACAACAGTAATGACGTTAATAAGGAAGTGGATATTCAACCGGCAGAAGAAAGGCATAGGGGTTGAGATAAATGAAGGTTAGGTTTCAGGACCTAGAGTTGGGTTAAGGTAAATGTTAGGTATAGTTTTCAGTGAGGTTAAGGTAAGGGTTAAGGAAAGGAATAAAAGTTAACATTGGGTTAGCGTACCGCTGTCTGCCACTATTCATTTTTCAGCTGGGTAAATATACACTGCCTTTTAATATAACAATGACATGTCTTATGTGGGCCAGTTGTAGGTCCACCATCAGTAGATCCAGCAGTTGTTTGAGTCTGTGGATCTCCTGCAGTTTTCTCTGGTGCTCCATTGCTTCTGTGGCTCGCTCTGCTTCTCTCTGGCACTCTGACTCCCTCTCTGGCACTCTGACTCCCTCTGTGGGCACTCTGACTCCCTCTGTGGCACTCTGACTCCTCTGTGGCACTCTGCTCCCTCTGTGGCACTCTGCCTCCCTCTGTGGCACTCTGCCTCCTCTGTGGCACTCTGCCTCCCTCTGGCTCTCTGACTCAGCCTTCCACTCTTTCATTATACCCCTTTCGAGCATGAAGAAAGGTAAAACACATATCCTGTCTCACATCCCCAATACATTGCTAGGTGCTTTCAGTGTTGACAGTACCAAAATACAACAACTCATGTACAAAAACACTGCAACACAAACAAGTTACAACGTGAAATCGCCTCTATCCCATTCAGACCGGACCAAAACTACATCTGCCCATAATGCAAAGCCAGCACCAGTGGGCAGCTAACCGTCTGCATCACAGAAAGGCATGCTAGCTAGCAACAGCAGCACTTTTAGCACTCTGTAAACTATCTTAATAACAATAAACTCTGAAAGTTACATGTTTCAATAGTCTCACACTCCCTTATAACAATATCTACAGCATTAACATCGGGATGTTTTATTTATTTCACGTTATGGACTTCTACAAAGGAGTAATCTGCAAACACATACCTTTCTCTCAGTGTTTTACTCAGACTGAGGAGAACGGGAGCTACGGGTTGTACCAGGGTGTTAGTATGTGACGCAAGCACTCAGATGAAATAAAATACATTTAAGATGATGTTAACATCATTCAGCTACTGTAGTTCCCTACCTAACATCAACAGGCAGCACCAGTAGCGCAACAATTAAAAATAGACACCAAAAGTAAAATTTCCTGGCGATCATAACGATCTGACTCCCCCCCTTCTGTCTGAACTTGGAATATTCCTGTTCGCGGGCTTGGGCCACTTGACCCCAACCCTGGCTGTTCTGTTTCTGCCTTGTGTACTATTCTAATCATTAGAAGTTTGATGGAATAACCTTTTCAACTCTACTACATTTATATGTAGATTATATTTTGGTTTTATATTTCAATTTGATTGATGATTAGGCCTATGACTTTTGATTCCACTTTGGCTACCTTGCACCATATTGTCCTCTCTTGCTATATCTTAAACTTTATGCCTGATCTTCTATGATCTTCTCTCTAAACAATAGTCATGATAGTTTGAATGAGTTGAGTTAACTACACTGTTGTTAGTGTAACAGATGTTAATCGTTCTCTCCTTGCGTTGTGTTTTGTCCTAATAAATCACCCCAGCCAGTGGTCCCAGTTGAGCATTATTATCTGTTGTTCAATAGGAAACAGCAGGTTAGTTGTGAAGGGCCTAATGATGTTGATGGCTGTCAATGGTAAAATCTGTAGCATGAAAACAACTGTGTTAGCAGTGGGCTTATGTGACCATTACATCGGTGCATGCTAGCTAACCCACTTATATACAGCAATCATATACCAAAGCACATCCCAGAAAGGTATTCTAATGAATTCTGTATGAAAAACCCTCTGTGTCTGCATAGTCTCCATGAGTCTTACTGGGTGTTTCCTAACCCGACCAGCCCCTGACCTGACAGACCTAACAGAGTTATCATTACGTTTAACCTGTTCACCTACAACCCCCACTGGTGGGTCACTGTCCACAGTCGGTGGATAGTCAAGGTCAAGGGTTCTGTGACTGTTGCTGGAGCTTGTGCTACCAGAGGCATCTTCAGAATGCCTTTCTTCTTCAGAGGGTTCGGACATTTCTTCTCCAAAGGTTAGCTTTGACATGCTTGTGCCACCAGTGGCCCCCTGTGGTGAGTTCTGATGGATGTTCTGTGGATGTCACTATTCTTCTCCGTAACAATATAGAGGTTGTTCTCCCAACGATCCGCCAGATTCCTCTTTCCACGTTCACCTTTATTCGCCAGCCGCGCCCGATCACCAACCTCCACTGGAGCTCCTCTGATCTCCCTGTTGTAGAGGCCTGCATGCCTCTTCAGCTGTTTGGTTGTCGACACCTGTACCGTCTCCATGGCCTCCCTCAGGTCTCTCGTCAGGGACTTGATGTACTCGTCATAGTCTACAACCTCTGAGTCTTGCAGCACAGTACCAAACATCATGTCCACAGGCAGACGTGGGGTTCTCCCAAACATCAACTGGAAAGGGGCGTGGCCCATGGTTTCATGGACTGTACAGTTGTAGGCGAAGGTCAACGACTTCAGCTTCTGGGGCCACCTGTGCTTCGCTCTCGTAGGTAAAGCCCTGATCATGTTCCCCAGCGTTCTACTGAACCTTTCGACTCCCCCATTTCCCATCGGCTGGTAGGGAGGTGTGTGGACTTCTGGACTCCTGCAGCACTCAACAACTCAGCAATCAATTTACTTTCAAAGTTTTCCCCTTGGTCAGAGTGGATATGACGAGGTAAACCATACACACAGAAGATGTTGTTCCACAGCTGAAGGGCCACCGCTTTAGCTGATTGGTTCGGACACAAGAAGGCATGGGCCATCTTAGTAATATGATCAGTGACGACCAGAACATCCAAGGACTTGTTGTTGGAGTCTTCCGCAGATCAGAAGTCCACACACACCAACTCGAGGGGATCAGTCGTGATGATGTTCTCCAGTGGAGCTCTGGCCTCTGGCTCGGGGGCCTTACTGAACACACACCACTTGCAGGTCTTGACATACTCTCTCACATCCGACTCCAGACCATGCCAGAAGAACCTCTGTCTCGTCAAGTACAACGTCCGCTGTTGCCCCTGATGACCGGCTTCATTGTGGACACCCTTCAAAACTGTCGCCCTCATTGAGGTGGGTACTACATACTGGTACGTCTTCTTCTTTGACAGAAAACGTTTGGTAACGTGATATAGTACACCCATTTTCAGAGTGAGCTTCTCCCAGGTCTTCAGAATCCGCAGAGCCTCAAGTGGTTCATGGCCACATTCCCTCCTAGAAGGTCTACGGCCAGTGTCCACGTAGAAGACAACTCTGGCGTGAGCGTCATCCTGGCGCTGCTTTGATATCAGGTCATCACGGGATAGCACTCTCACATCTGACATCTCAGATGGCACCAGTGACTGAGGGAGCTGAGGCAGTAGCAGAGCACAGTTCTGTAGACCAGCCTCCTCTTGCGACCTCAGGACTGCTGACACCGCTTCCTTTGACAGAGAACCGGGAGAAGGATAGGAGGTAGTTTGGCAGTCCATGACAATTTCACAGACATCTGCCTCAATTGACGGTGAGCAGCTTTCGAGGTCGAATGGGTGGTTCGACCAGCGGAACACATCTTGCACCTTCTCAGCAAGTACTCCTGCACCTTCTTCCAGCAAGGCCTTGTATGGAACCCTTGTGATGCGGTGGAGAGCGCTCGGCTGCACAAATGGCTGTCTACTGAGTGCATCAGCAATTACATTTTTGGGACCGGGGATGTACTTGATGTCAAACTCGAATGGAGCGAGTTTAGCAACCCATCTCTGTTCACAGGCATCCAATTTGGGCTAGGACAGGATGTACGTTAATGGGTTGTTGTCTGTCCATACAGTAAAAGGCTTGCCCCTTAGCCAATGACTAAACTTTTCACAGATGGCTCAGCGTAAAGCAAAAAACTCTAACCTATGGGTAGGATACTTTGACTGTGCATAAGTAAATGATTTGCTAGCAAATGCTACGGGTCTGGCTGCAGACCCATCCTCTGGCACCTGGGAGAGGACAGCACCTAATCCATTACTAGATGCGTCTACAGACAGCAAGAAAGTTCTACTAAAATCAGGGTGGGCTAGCGTGACCTGATTGAGGAGAGCTTGTTTCAACTGACTAAAGGCCTGTTTGCACTCACCAGTCCAGTCTGCTGCTGTGAGTTTCCTATGTATTCCTCTTTTCCTCTTGCTTTTCCCATGGCGTGGTGCCTTCGTCCCAGTTGTCAGCCCATGCAGCGGCTTAGCGATGGTGGAGCACCCCTCAATGAAATGCTGGTAATAGCCTATCATTCCAAGAAAGGACATAATCTTGCCCTGGGAGGGCAAGTCCGTTTTATCCTCCATGAGAGCCTTCTCTGTCATCCCTGCAACAGCCTTCACTTTTTCTGGGTCTGTGGCCACACCTCCTTCACTGATGACATGCCCCAAGAACCGCACTGACCTCTTCATGAAATGGCATTTCATTGGAGACAATTTCAGATGATGGGCCTTGAGACGCTCATAAACTGACTCCAAGTGTTGCAATCCAAGTTTTTCAGTCGGGGCAAAAATCAGCACATCGTCCAGGTAGTATAGAAGGCTAGAATAATTTTGATCCCAGAAAATGCTCAACATCATCCTCATGAATGTAGCTGGGCTGTTGCATAGTCCTTGTGGAAGATATCCATATCCTTCTCCTGATCCTCCTCAACTGAGGCCACAGACCCCTGAATCCCTTCTACCACATCCCTCTCAACACCCCCCACTTGCACCCCATCACTCGTACCAGGCATCTTCTTCACTACCTGGGAGACTAGCCCCACCTGAACCCCATCACTCGTACCAGGCATCTCCTACACTACCTGGGAGATTAGCTCCACATGAACCCCCTCCTGAACCCCATCACTCGTACCAGGCATCTCCTCCACTACCTGGGAGACTAGCCCCACCTGAACCCCATCACCTGTACCAGGCTTCTCCTCCACTACCTGGGAGACTAGCCCCACCTGAACCCCATCACTCGTACCAGGCATCTCCTACACTACCTGGGAGATTAGCTCCACATGAACCCCCTCCTGTACCCCAGCACTCGTACTGGGCACCTCCTCACCAGTCTGAGGAAATGGCTGTTCAGATCCATCCTTACCTTCTACAACAATATTTTTCTGCTGCATAACATTCTCCTCTGGTACAAGTTGCAACTCCGTGCCCTCAACACGGACAACTTGTTCCTCAGCAACAGGTGCTTGTGGCTGTTCTACCGCTGTCGGCCCATCTCTCCCTACATCAGTGGGCCCAGTCCTTACGAGGACCACCTGCGCCCCTCCCTCTGCCTTCTCCCTTTTCGGGCAAGCATGTCGCTTATGGCCAACATCACCACACTCAAAACACAGTTGACTACCCGTACTAGCATAAGCCATATACAGTCTATTGTCATACTTGACTTAAACGATAACTCCAAAGTCTGCTCCGGTGAGTCCAAAAACATAAACACCTGTCGCCGAAACGACCTAACCTGTTTCAACTCCGGGTGTTTGAAACAACCTAACCTGTTTCAACTCCGGGTGTTTGAAACGACCTAACCTGTTTCAACTCCGGGTGTTTGAAACGACCTAACCTGTTTCAACGCCGGGTGATGAAACGACCTAACCTGTTTCAACGCCGGGTGTTTGAAACGACCTAACCTGTTTCAACGCCGGGTGATGAAACGACCTAACCTGTTTCAACGCCGGGTGTTTGAAACGACCTAACCTGTTTCAACGCCGGGTGTTTGAAACGACCTAACCTGTTTTAACTCCGGGTGTTTGAAACGACCTAACCTGTTTCAACGCCGGGTGTTTGAAACGACCTAACCTGTTTCAACGCCGGGTGATGAAACGACCTAACCTGTTTCAACGCCAGGTGTTTGAAACGACCTAACCTGTTTCAACGCCGGGTGATGAAACGACCTAACCTGTTTCAACGCCGGGTGTTTGAAACGACCTAACCTGTTTCAACGCCGGGTGTTTGAAACGACCTAACCTGTTTCAACTCCGGGTGTTTGAAACGACCTAACCTGTTTCAACGCCGGGTGATGAAACGACCTAACCTGTTTCAACACCGGGTGTTTGAAACGACCTAACCTGTTTCAACGCCGGGTGATGAAACGACCTAACCTGTTTCAACGCCGGGTGTTTGAAACGACCTAACCTGTTTCAACGCCGGGTGTTTGAAACGACCTAACCTGTTTTAACTCCGGGTGTTTGAAACGACCTAACCTGTTTCAACGCCGGGTGTTTGAAACGACCTAACCTGTTTCAACGCCGGGTGATGAAACGACCTAACCTGTTTCAACGCCAGGTGTTTGAAACGACCTAACCTGTTTCAACGCCGGGTGTTTGAAACGACCTAACCTGTTTCAACGCCGGGTGTTTGAAACGACCTAACCTGTTTCAACGCCGGGTGATGAAACGACCTAACCTGTTTCAACGCCGGGTGATGAAATGACCTAACCTGTTTCAACGCCGGGTGATGAAACGACCTAACCTGTTTCAACGCCGGGTGATGAAACGACCTAACCTGTTTCAACTCCGGGTGTTTGAAACGACCTAACCTGTTTCAATGCCGGGTGATTGAAACCCAACTGGACAATCTTAATTGAACTTGAGAACTTCCCAAACCGCAATAACTCGCGCTCCAACAGCTCATTGGGTATAAACGGCGGTACATTCGAAA
Source organism: Oncorhynchus mykiss (assembly GCF_013265735.2). Taxonomy (NCBI): domain Eukaryota; kingdom Metazoa; phylum Chordata; class Actinopteri; order Salmoniformes; family Salmonidae; genus Oncorhynchus; species Oncorhynchus mykiss. The sequence continues at coordinate 7,013,285 of NC_048570.1, forward strand.
TCGTTACCCTTGTTGACGGAGAGAAAAGCGGCGTAACTTGAATAAACATTCCTTTAAGAAGTACGCCATGCTCAACCATACGATCTACAAGACTCTCTTCTTTAAGAAGTACACCATGCTCAACCATACGATCTACAAGACTCTCTTCTTTAAGAAGTACACCATGCTCAACCATACGATCTACAAGACACTCTTCTTTAACCTGTTAGATCTCTAGGGGCGCTATTTCATTTTTGGATAAAAAACGTTCCCGTTTTAAGCGCGATATTTTGTCACGAAAAGATGCTCGACTATGCATATTCTTTCAGTTTCAGAATCTGCAAAGATTTTGTCTGTAAGTGCCCCAGAACTCATTCTACAGGCGAAACCAAGATGATGCATCAACCAGGAATTAGCAGAATTTCTGAAGCTCTGTTTTCCATTGTCTCCTTATATGGCTGTGATTGCGCAAGGAATGAGCCTACACTTTCTGTCGTTCGCCCAAGGTCTTAGCAGCATTGTGACGTATTTGTAGGCATATCATTGGAAGATTGACCATAAGAGACTACATTTTCCAAGTGTCCGCCTGGTGTCCTGCGTGGAATTCGGTGCGCAATTGCCAGCTGCTCGTACCTTTCCATTTGATATAGGGGAGAAACCATGTGTCCAAGAACGATGTATCAATGAAGAGATATGTGAAAAACACCTTGATGATTGATTCTAAACAACGTTTGCCATGTTTTCAGTCGATATTATGGAGTTAATTTGGAAAAAAGTTCGCGTTTTGAGGACTGAATTTTCTGATTTTTTTTGGTAGCCAAATGTGATGTATAAAACGGAGCTATTTCTAATACACAAAGAATCTTTTTGGAAAAACTGAGCATCTGCTATCTAACTGAGAGTATCCTCATTGAAAACATCAGAAGTTCTTCAAAGGTAAATGATTTTATTTGAAGGCTTTTATGTTTTTGTTGAAATGTTGCGTGCTGGATGCTAACGCTAATGCTAACGCTAAATGCTAACGCTAAATGCTAACGCTAAATGCTAACGCTAAATGCTAACGCTAGCTAGCTACTTTTACACAAATGATTGTTTTCCTATGGTTGAGAAGCATATTTTGAAAATCTGAGATGACAGTGTTGTTTACAAAAGGCTAAGCTTGAGAGATGGCATATTTATTTCATTTCATTTGCGATTTTCATGAATAGTTAACGTTGTGTTATGCTAATGAGCTTGCTGATAGATTTACACAATCCTGGATACAGGGGTTTTTTCATAGCTAAACGTGACGCAGAAAACGGAGCGATTTGTCCTAAACAAATAATCTTTCAGGAAAAACTGAACATTTGCTATCTGAGAGTCTCCTCATTGAAAACATCTGAAGTTCTTCAAAGGTAAATGATTTTATTTGAATGCTTTTCTGTTTTTTTGTGTAAATGTTGCCAGCTGAATGCTAATGCTAAATGCTACGTTAGGCATCAATACTGTTACACAAATGCTTGTTTTGCAATGGTTGAGAAGCATATTTTGAAAATCTGAGATGACAGTGTTGTTAACAAAAGGCTAAGCTTGAGAGCTAGCATATTTATTTCATTTCATTTGCGATTTTCATGAATAGTTAACGTTGCGTTATGGTAATGAGCTTGAGTCTGTATTCACGATCCCGGATCCGGGATGGGGAGACCAGAAAGGTTAAGAAGTACGCCATGCTCAACCATACGATCTACAAGACTCTCTTCTTTAAGAAGTACACCATGCTCAACCATACGATCTACAAACACTCTTCTTTAAGAAGTATGCCATGCTCAACCATACGATCTACAAGACACTCTTCTTTAAGAAGTACGCCATGCTCAACCATACGATCTACAAGACACTCTTCTTTAAGAAGTACGCCATGCTCAACCATACGATCTACAAGACTCTCTTCTTTAAGAAGTACGCCATGCTCAACCATACGATCTACAAACACTCTTCTTTAAGAAGTATGCCATGCTCAACCATACGATCTACAAGACACTCTTCTTTAAGAAGTACGCCATGCTCAACCATACGATCTACAAGACTCTCTTCTTTAAGAAGTACGCCATGCTCAACCATACGATCAACAAGACGCTCTTCTTTAAGAAGTACACCATGCTCAACCATACGATCTACAAGACTCTCTTCTTTAAGCAAAACCACCACCCGTTTATTCATCCGTGACGCATAAGCAACATTCTCATATCCCACCTTCTCTCCTACGGCGACCAGAATCTCCTCCACAGTGACAGTAGCTTCAGTAACACACCTGAAGCCGTGCTGAAGTGACAGGGACGGCATCCCCATGTGGGTCGCCACCCCCGCCAAAGCCAATTTCAACACGAAAAACAATGTACTTAATTCTACCACAACAACTAAATAAAAATACTGATAACCTCAATGATGCATAGGAAGAGAAAAAAGACACCACCAAGAAAAATAAATGTAAAAGAAAAAGCAGGATATGTAACTCTACACAACACTCACTCATACAATTCCCAGCATGCACCAAACACTCTCAGCATGCAGAGAGAGATTGTCCAGACAGAATGTTTTAACACTCTTGATTTGACCACCAGAGAAAAGAAAGAAAACTGTTATGAGCTGAACAATATGCCAGTGGAAAGGAGGACCGTACCAGGTGACCCAATTGTGGTTTGTGACTATTATGATTTCCCATATCAGCCAATTCAGTTGCAGTAATTCGGTTACAGATTTCTTGGTAATTCCACTAGCATTTTGGTAACGGAATTACGAATTTTAATCACTTAATAATTCACCCAAAAAATATACATCAGAAAAATCACTAGAACTAATTGTTAGCCCCACCATTACTTCTGTGAACTTTCATTATCCCCCTCCTCACAATGACAAATGTGAAAATATCTTGAAGTTATGTGGGTTTTTGGTAACGGAATTACAAGGCACAAGGTAATATTTCTGAAACTTAAAGAAGGTTAATGATTTCTCCAAAACCAAATGTAAGTGTTGATATTAGTAGTCAGGGGTCTTTATGTCAACATGATTCTGTTTTTATGTAGTTCTGATATTGGATATTGGACCTTTTTAGACTTTTTCTGGTGATGTTTTCTAAGATCCCTTTTCCATCTGTTGACCCAGAAATCAAAGCCTTCACTGGTTGAAAAATGTATCTAGAATTACATTTACCAAAAATATACACTCTTAGATTTCATTTGACACCCAATTACACATGCTCCTATGAACGATGCGTTGGTGCTCAAATCAAATCAAATTTTACTCTTCACAACACATGGTTAGCAAATGTTATTGCGACTGTAGCGAAATGCTTGTGCTTCTAGTTCTGAAAGTACAGCAATATCTAACAAGTAATATCTAACAATTTCACAACCAATACCTAATAGACATTCATTTTACATGGAAATGCCTTACTGTAACTCTAGAGATACTATCCAGCCCCAACTAGTAATAAAGTGGTCAGGGTGGTTGCTACTGGCCTCTCCAGCTTCAGCCTGAATCCCACCCATGATGAGAGGAGGTTTACTGGACACACAGGGAGAAACTACAGTCTGAATCACACCCATGATGAGAGGAGGTTTACTGGACACACAGGGAGAAACTACAGTCTGAATCACACCCATGATGAGAGGAGGTTTACTGGACACACAGGGAGAAACTACAGTCTGAATCACACCCATGATGAGAGGAGGTTTACTGGACATACAGGGAGAAACTACAGTCTGATGACTGATGAGACTACCTTTAAGGCTTAAGGGTTTGGTTAATGTTAGGGTTAAGGTTAGAGTCCTTTTTAAGTTTTGGCCAGATGGGCTGTCAATGGGATGTTGGTCAGAAAAGTCCATTTAGTCTTTCCCTTCTCAAACCTGTCCCCTAACCAGTTCATATCATGTATTCCACCACCAGCACACCTGATTCACTAATCAGAGGTTTGGATGATTAGTTGACCAGTGGTACAAAGTGGACTGGATCTAGGTGAACTATGTGGAGAGTCTTCCAGGGACAGTACAGTACAGACTGAGAAGCTAACAACAGTGAAGTTTACTCAACTCATTCAAACTATAATGAATATTGTTTAGAGAGAAGATCTGCACAAGGGCATAAAGTTTAAGATATAGCAAGAGAGGACAATATGGTGCAAGGTTGCCAAAGTGGAATCAAAAGTCATAGGCCTAATCATCAATCAAATATGAAATATAAAACCAAAATATAATCTACATATAAAGACAACATGTCATCTACATGTGTTATAGAATAGCTCCCTTCTCACATCCCAGGTCATGTTTGGACTGGAACGTGACAACTCAACGGGCTATGCGCATCTCCCCAATAGCCTACAGACAACTTTCCTGAGTGCAATGTCATTAATGTGACCGATATGTACAGTATAATAAGCATAGTGAAGAAGGAAAAGATCCCACCTCTGACGCACAGCAGAGACATCGCTGCTGAGATTTCCCCTGGAGCAAGAGTCCCTCAATAATTTAAAAACAGTCATTGCGTTACAATGAATGTCCTCCCCAAACGCTTGTTGCATCGTGAACTATCCTCCCAGTCCCTTGGGAGTTCAGCGGATGGATGATGCGCCTCTGCCATTTATTTGGATGAGAAGTTGGACGAACGCTCCTCCAGCTCACGATACGAAATGGTGGAGAACTACAGTGTGGTGATGTGTCGTTCACGAACGAACGGCTCTTTTTGAACGGTTCTTTTTGTTGAACCTCGGGAACCGAATTGCATCGGTGAAAGAGCCATTCCTCTGTCTCTATGATTTGCAAACTGCTACTACTGCTTGTTGAGATCAGAACAACGTTTTTCTGTAGATAAATTACAACATCATTATCTAAAGGGGGTGAATCCTCACTGCAGAAACAATAAATAGTGGGGAGAGAGTTGTGATTGTATGTTTGTTTGTACAGTTATGGCTGTAATGTTATTATTTTGTATTCTCACTAAACACCCACATTTGTATTTGTGTGGGAAATGTTTGTAGGCTATGGTTGCTGTTTGTATTTCATTGAACTTTAGGCCCATACAAAGACAAATCACACAACATAGAATTCCAAATAACCTTTGGCAAAAATACACGAAATAAAAGTCAAGTGAAAATAGTTATTAATGACTTGATCAATTATGAGTAGCTAAACATTATCGACTTTTGGACACTGATGCGCAGGAGAACCCCTAGCTGTCAATCAAGCAGGCGCGGTGAACGGATTATGACGCTCAAGCGTTCCAAATGACGCAACAATACAGCTCCAGACCAGAGAAAGTTAATGCCGAGGATATTATTCGGTTCAACACTAAAACTGAGGTTTGACACGTGTGATTTGAGGTGAGTCAAATATTTACAAAAGTTTACAATACATTAACCATCCGCTTCGTTATTTCTGTTGCTATCAATCACTCCATCTGTATCTACTCTTCTGTCTGTCTGTCGGACTATCTGAATTGTCTGTGTACTGTCTAGCCAGCATATGCCAGAAAGGTTCTTTCACATAGGCTCATATTCACAAAGTCTCATAGAAGGAGTGCTGATCAATAATCAGTTTGGTCTTTTAAATTAAACTGAATACGTTTTGATGGACAGGAGGCAACCTGATCCTAGATCAGCACTCCTACCCTGAAACACTTTGTGAACACAATCCAGGTGTACTGTGATGAGATATTATTATATTAGTTGTGCTGATGCATGATGGGTTGTAGGCTAGAGCTTGAGGACTCAACTCTGAAGACTGTTTCTGAATTCACTGACCTGGTGAGTAAATGTTGTGTACAATGGCACCATCTAGTGACAGAAACATAGAAACACACATTGTTGCTGAACGAAGGCATCTCTTTATTTTCCAGAAATAAAACGTGTAGACCTTTCCTGAAGTCTCTGACGAGATGGACACCTCTTCTTCTTCTGGACGATCTCCGTCTCCTACTGGGACTGTCTTCTTACCCCCTCCTATCATGTGGAACAGTCTGTAAGTCATTCATCACATAACCTAGCTCTGGTACAGGGCATTATGTGCGGCTTGCTGAAGGAAGGCTCAGTGTCTGCAAGCTGTACGTAACGTCCTGGACCAGAGTGACACATTACCCACCTCTGGCCATCATGGACAGTCAACTCATCACATTCACGTACTGTAAGTCACAGTTGTGTGATTTGTGTTATTAAAGTATTAATTGATTATTATTAAAGTATTAAAGTATTATTAATTGAGCAGAAGTTAAATTATTATTTTAATATTGTAGTAAATTGTCTGAGTTCACTTCCTAAATAATGTGTTGACATTCCTTTGCTCCCAGCTACAAGCAGGCAGAGATGGAGGTTCACTTCCCGAGAGAAGAGAAGAAGACCTGTACAGAGAAGGAAGCCCACATGCTTGAGTTGAGGGGGAAGGATCGAACGATCCGAAATCAGAAGAAGGAGATGGGAAGACTTCAAGTGTGCCTCTGGGAGGAGGAAAAGAAGAAGAGGAATGGTGGAACGGAGAAGGACAAGATCATTGAACAATTAGAGTCTGAGACAGACCATCTCCGAGCCCTTTTAAAAGACGAAAAGAGGAGAAGAAGAGTAGAAAGGGGTATCATGAAAGAGTGGAAGGCTGAGATCCTGAGACTGAGGGAGGCAGAGAGCCAGAGGGAGGCAGAGAGCCAGAGGGAGGCAGAGAGTCAGAGGGAGGAAGAGAGCCAGAGAGAGGCAGAGAGAGAGAGAGATGCAGAGAGAGAGAGAGAGGCGGAGAGACAGAGAGAAGCAGAGAGACAGAGAGAGGCAGAGAGCCAGAGGGAGGCAGAGAGCCAGAGAGATGCAGAAAGACAGAGAGAAGCAGAGAGACAGAGAGAAGCAGAGAGACAGAGGGAGGCAGAGAGAGAGAGGGAAGCAGAGAGACAGAGGGAGGCAGAGAGACAGAGAGAAGCAGAGAGACAGAGAGAAGCAGAGAGACAGAGGGAAGCAGAGAGAGCCACAGAAGCAATGGAGTACCAGAGAAAACTGCAGGAGATCCACAGACTCAAACAACTGCTGGATCTACTGATGGTGGACCTACAACTGGCCCACGTAAGACATGTCATTGTTATTATTAAAAGGCAGTGTATATTTACCCAGCTGAAAATGAATAGTGGCAGACAGCGGTACGCTAACCCAATGTTAACTTTTATTCCTTTCCTTAACCCTTACCTTAACCTCACTGAAACTATACCTAACCTTTACCTTAACCCAACCCTAGGTCCTGAACCTAACCTTCATTTATCTCAACCCCTATGCCTTTCTTCTGCCGGTTGAATATCCACTTCCTTATTAACGTCATTACTGTTGTTGTTGTTGATAACTGTATCTGTGCAGGTTGTAAATAGTTGCATTAGTGAAGCATCATTTGTAGGAGTAATTTCTACAAGCATAAACATCAGAGGCAACATTGTTGTAACATCACACAAATTGTAACAGGAATTTCTCAAACCCCTAACTGAATGGGCAAGAAGGTTGTGTGTTTGTATTTGTACACATTGTGGACATAATTGATTCCATAAAATGTCTCATAATTTTTTCAAACCATGTCAATACATTAATTGACAATGAATTGTCCAGATGAATTGATCAACATGACCCTGCTATTGATGTTGTCCAGTGTTTGATTCAATTACCTAGCTCTAGGTTGTATTTCTGTGTATCATTCTCTGCAAATCCTTTGAAAGTATGTCTTGGTAATAGATTATCACTAATTTAACCTTTTAAAATGAAGCAAGAGATTGAGAGATTGAGGCTATGGCAGAAAGTCATGGAGGAGCAGCGACCAAGACTGGCCTGGAACAACAAACCTATTGAAACAGGAAGAGAGAGGGAAAGAGAGAGGGAAAAAGAGAGAGAAAGGGAGATGGAAAGTGAGAGAAAAGCAGAATTGGAAAAACAAGAAATGAAGAAGAAAGTGGAACAGGCAGAAGAAACGATAAAAGCGTTAGAACGAGAGATTGAGAGATTGAAAGAGATTGAGAAGGAAATCATATTTGAAAGAGAAAGAGACATGCGTATTGCAGAGAATGAGAAAGTCAAACTGGTCAACGAAAAGGTAAAAGAGTTAGAGAGAGAGGTTGAGAGACTGAAAGAAGAGATTAGATTGAAAGACGAGACTGAACCAGAGAGACCATTTGATAGAGACAGAGAGAGAGAAAATGATTGGAGACGAAGTGAAGAGGAGATGAAAAATAGAGTGGAGAGAGAGATGGAGATGGAGACAGCCCTCATCAATGACAAAAATACGTCTGAATTGGAGGAAGTCTTCAAGAAAATCAAGGAACAGCAGATAGAATTAGAAAATATGGAAACAGACAAATATAAATGGAAACAGAACCAAATGGACATGGAGGAGAAGATGGAGGGTGAGCACAACAAACAGAAAGAGGTAGAAAGAAAGAGAATGGAGAAAATACCAAAACAGAGACAAGAAGAAGATGAGAAGAAGAAGGAGATGGAGAGAGAAGAAGAAGAGGAGAGACGCAAACAGAAGCACATAGAGATGGAAGAGGAAGAAAGAGAGAGGGAGAAAGAGAGACAGAGACAGATCAAAAGAAAGATAATGGAAAAGAGACAAAAACATATCGAAAGAGAAGAAGAGAGACAGAAAGAGATTGAAAGAGAGAATGAAGAAGAAAGATGTAAACAGAAGAAAATAGAGATGGAAGAGGAAGAACGAGAGAGGGAGAAAGAGAGACAGAGAGAGATCAAAAGAAAGATAATGGAAAAGAGACAAAAACATATCGAAAGAGAAGAAGAGAGACAGAAAGAGATTGAAAGAGAGCACGAAGAAGAAAGATGTAAACAGAAGAAAATAGAGATGGAAGAGAAAGAAAGAGAAGAAGAGAGACAGAGAGAGATTGAAAGAGAGCACGAAGAAGAAAGATGTAAACAGAAGCAAATAGAGATGGAAGAGGAAGAGCGAGAGAGGGAGAAGAGACAGAGAGAGATCAAAAGAAAGATAATGGAAAAGAGACAAAAACATATCGAAAGAAAAGAAGAGAGACAGAAAGAGATTGAAAGAGAGCACGAAGAAGAAAGATGTAAACAGAAGCAAATAGAGATGGAAGAGGAAGAACGAGAGAGGGAGAAAGAGAGACAGAGAGAGATCAAAAGAAAGAGAATGGAGAAGAGACAGAAAAACATGGAAAGAGAAGTGAGACAGAAAGAGATTGAAAGAGAGAATGAAGAACAACTATTTAAACAGAAGCAAATAGAGATGGAAGAGGAAGAAAGAGAAGAAGAGAGACAGAGAGAGATCAAAAGAGAGAATGAAGAAGAAAGATGTCAACAGAAGCAAATAGAGATGGAAGAGGAAGAAAGAGAAGAAGAGAGACAGAGAGCGATCGAAGAGAAAGAGAGACAGAGAGAGATTGGAGAGAAAGAAAGACGACAACAGCAAGAGGAGAGAAAGATCATGTTTGAGAGTGATCAAGAAGAAGAAAATATATGGAAACAGAAGCAAATTGACATGGAGGAGGGAAGAGAGAGGGAGAACAAGAGACAGAGAGAGATAGAAGAGATACACAGACGACAACAACAAGAGGAGAGACAGAAACAAAAGGAGAAGGAGAAAGAAAGGGAGAAAGACAATGACAATCAGAGAGAGATGGAATTAAAAGATCAGCAACAGAAAGAGATGGAGAAAGAAAAGATGATTATGAGAGAAAGGGAGGAAGCAGGAAGCAGAAAGGAGGGGCAGAATTTTTTGGGGGGGAAATTGAGGGACAGAATGAACTGGAGATAGAACAGGAGAGAGAGATGGAAGAAAAGCAGGAAGTGATTAAGGAAGCAGAGGAAGAGTACAGGGAAAGAGAAGAGAGAGGAAAGGAAGTAAGCATGAAGAAACATGTAGTAGTTAATGTTAAAGCAAAAGCACGGGAAGTCTTCAATAGGCGTAAAGAGAGGAGGTTAGAAGTGTTGAAGGGGGAGCGAGAACACATAGAAAGAGGACAACAAATCAGGAGGGAGAAGGAGGAAAGACGGCTGGAGATGGAAAGAAAACAGGAGAGGGCAAGACAACAAGAGGAGCAGGATAAAAAACGAGAGATTGAAATTGCTAGACAGAAAGAAATGTTGAGACTAAGAGAGGAGGAGAGGCAGAGAGAGGAAGAGAGAGAGGAGGAGAGAAAGAAAGCCATTAAATGCCTTTTATCTTTAATCAGAGAGAGAGAAAAAATAATACAGGCAAAAAAAAGAGAGGAGATGGTGGAAGAGGAAAGAAGGGAGATCCTTGAGTACAAGAGGGGTGACTTAGAGGAGGAGGAAAAAGAAGATGACAAGGAGGACATTCTCCCACCCGATAAAAGTATCCGAAGGAGAGCCGTGGGCTGGGTGAATAAAAAATGGGAGAAGAGGAACCTCAGAAAGATAGAGAGAACGTATCAGAGAGAGGCTGAGGAGGGCCATAAGATCGTCCACATAGGTAAGACCTGTTTTCCCTCTACTTATGACATCATCCTCTTTAGTCTCCTCTACACACATAAGTTCCACACCAGTCATCATGTCGCATCATTGTTTCAATATAAAACTACTGTCCAAAGAATATGTTAGCTGACATGGCTCATTGAGTGACTGACTGACATAACAAGAAAAATACTGCTGATAACAACCACGTTTTTAAATGGTACCTTGTGTCATCTACTAGTCTAACTCTCAAGACTAAGTAGAGACCCAGAAAGAGTTCCTAAAAACACACACACAAAAACGTGTTTTGGGGGGATCCGGGGGCTACTAGTGGCCATGGGGCCCTAAGCGATCACATAAGCCCTGGCACTATACAAAGAATAGGTGCCATTCTGGACACATGTTCAACTTAGGGCCAGGTCAATTTGGGATGGGGATTATTGCACTTAATTCACAAATTCCATGCCTTGCTCAACTGAAAAGAGTAAATAATCAGTGAGATCCAATTGTGTTTTCTATTCTTCATTCCCTGTGTCCATTACATTTAAGTTGATACCAGATCCACTAAGTTGAATGTGAACTCTACTTCTTCTCCCCTCCCAGCCATCCCTGGACACACAAGGCTAACATCCACCATGACCCGGGCAGAGAGAGAGAGGGAGAAGAGGAAGGAGCTGCTGAAGGCTGAGGAGAGAAGGAAGAAGATGGAGGATTTCAATAAGCAGTGGAGAGAGCGGTCCCTGCTTAAAAAACAGACTCATCAACAACTGAAGGAGGAGAGGGAGAGGATGAAGGAAAACTACCTGGAGCAGATGAATCTGGAGGCTGATGCTCAAATCAACACCCGGTGTCTAACCACCCAACACAGCCACGATTACAACCACGGTCAGGAGTTGCCCGGGTGGGCCAATGGCCAACAAGTAAGCCAAGAGCCCACTGGATCTGCTGATGGCCACCAGGAAAGGCCAAGGAGGCAACAGGCATGGGCAGAGAACCAGGAGGGGAGTTCAGAGAACCAGCAGGAGGGGCCAGAGAACCATCAGGGGGGGCCAGACAGCCAGCAGCTAGAAGCTCCAGAAGAGGCTGAAACATCAGAGCGAATATCCAAGACAAAGAAAAAGCCAAGCATCTGGAAGAAAATTAGGATGAGGTAAAGAATGTTTAAACATCTATTCATGTTTTACACTGTTAATATACATGTCATCACTTTAAAAAGTGACATTATCCAAATGTGAGGGTTTAGTGTACATGCAACACACATGTAAATATATAGATACTTACCTGTCTCTGTGATGTCTTACAGCCTTCCTGACGTGCTGTCTGCCTAGAGCTGGAACTCGATGAAGCCACAGTTCCACTAATGTTACGTTGGTAATTAAAAGTGTCGCCCAATAATTCCTCCTCCTCTTTAAGTCATCGAGCCACATTTCCTCCTCAAAACATTATAGTCTCCTCAAGCCAGCAAGTATCCTCTTTATCAGGCAACAAACCATCGAAGGTCAGTGACCCTCCTCCCAAGAACAGAGACTCTCATCTGTATCCTAGTTAAATTCATCTCTGCTTACCACCTCTACAGTCCTAGAAAATATCCCAAAAATGGAAATAGTTTCAACAGAAGTCCTCCCCTCAGACCAGTGGCTCCACAGACCAGAGTTTCTCATCTGTATTCAAGTTGAATGCAACTCTGATCATTTCCACCACCTCTCCTGTTAAGGGGAGGTTCTGAAAAGGAGGTCTGGGAGGAGGTCTGCAGGTAGCCTGGACCGGACCGGTAGCAGCTAAGTTGCTGGCTCCATCCCCGGGCAGAGCTTCTCAAGTCAGGCCAGTGATGTTTGATGATGTCATTTTTGTTTGCAAAGTTTTACTCTTTAATAAAAGCATTTATTAAAAAAGCAATATTGTTGTTACGGTGTGGATTGTTTTGTTATTTATTAGAATTGAAACATCCAGTAGTCATGGTAGATGTTAGACTTTCAATGAGACACCTAACATTCCATCAGTTTGATACAATGTGTGACATGTTATATTACAGAGGAGTCCTCTATACACATCTATTTTAGACCATAGGAGAAATATCAGATTGAAATAGCTTCTCTAAGAATCTGAGGAGAGAGCAACAGTAGAAGCATCGTTAGCTCTCCCACCTCCAGTTCAGTACTCGGGTCATTCCACCAATTGAGTACCTTTTGGGGAGTGTAACTTTATATTTCACCTATTTCTAACATTCTGTCATAAAAAGCACATGTTCAACTTAATATAAAACATGTTTTCCCATCTCAAAGTAACAAATACATACTATAGTAAGTGTCTATTAAGTGCCAAATAAAGTGACAGGGTTGACTGTAACAGAGTTGACTATTTCATCTAGAATCAACCATAGATCCCCATGTGACAGGGGGAATGGAATGCAAGCTTACCAAACACATGTAAATAGTTTAAACATGTCTAGACTGTCTATCTATAGGTAACAGGGTTGGTGTGTTATAATTCACCCACCCAGTGGTGATTGCAGCATGTACATCTTGGTGGGGAAAACTCCCCCAAAATGTTTTAGATGAATGCCAGCAAAGCCACTACACAACACAACACTAAACAATACATTAATTGCACTATAAATTTAACAAACGGTGCCCACAAACTGTTAGGGTCGACATAAAGCTTTCGCAATAGCAGAGCTATCTTTTCAGCACCATGGAGAGAATCCTTTAAAAAACATAGCTGATATGGCTGACTTGCTTAAACAAATGTGGTTTCTACTGACAATTGAGAAGTACAAACTATGGCACAAGGGGACAACGAGTGGACTACAGGATATCTGTAATTTAGATTAAGACAATGAGAGACCTAGGATGGACGTCGTCAATATAACCATTTGTTCAGCACTTTTGAAATGTACAGCGACAGAATTTTGAACATGGGCCATTCTTACAGTATTCTCCCTGTACACCAAGTCATAACTGCATATAAGCAGACAATGAAAGCTCGTACAATATTCAATGATTACATTTCTCTTAAACAGGCTATAGTCTACATGTGCACCACCAAGTCAGAGCAGTAGGCTAAGTTATGAGAGGGGAAAGGGACAACATTATTAGGGTGAGGCACATGGGCTACTAACAGCTTACTACACAACATACACTTAGTATTACTTTCTTAGATACAGTATACATATCTCCCTGTAACGATATTCGTCTTCCTCTGACGAGGAGTATGAAGGATCGGACCAATATGCAGCGTGATACGTGTCCATGTTGATCATTTATTAACATTGAACACAAAAAACAAAATAACAAGGACAACGAACGAAAACAAAACAGATCTGTCTGGTGAAGACACAGAGACAGAAAACAATCACCCACCTCTAAAATGGGAATAACAGGCTACCTAAGTATGATTCTCAATCAGAGACAACAAACGACATCTGTCTCTGATTGAGAACCATACCAGGCCAAACACATAAATACTACATAGAAAAAATAACATAGACTACCCACCCCAACTCACGCCCTGACCAAACTAACACAAAGACATAATAAAGGAACTAAGGTCAGAACGTGACACTCCCAGGCATATTACATCATTTATAGAGAAGCTTCCAACCACTCAGGAGTCATGCTGAATAGCAGGCTAGTGATTGCTTTGTTAAGCTTGAAGTTAGCCACTGATTCCTTCCAAACCACTCATTGTTGAATTTGCGATTTTCCAACTTTTTGTGTTTATTTGGAAAGGTTGATGACCACCAATACTTTTTATCTATAATTTGCAGGTATCCTAGTGGTTAGAGTGTTGGGTCAGTAACCGAAAGGTTGCTAGATAGAATCCCCGAGCTGACAAGGTAAAAATCTGTCATTCCTCCCCTGAACACGGCAGTTAACCTACTGTTCGTAGGAGCTGGATTTGCCTTTCTTTGCAACAGTGGAAGCTGCTGAGGAGACGATGGCTCATAATAATGGTTGGAATGGAGTCAATGGAGTGGGTTCAAACACATCAAAGATGTTTCCATGTGTTTGATACCACTCCATTGACTTCATTCTAGACATTATTATGAGTTGTCTTCCCCTCAGCAGCCTCCACTGCTTTGCAATTAGTTTGTTCGTTTTCAGTTGTTAGCATGTAGCTAACAGCGTCTATGTGAATTTGCTATCAGTTTGTGCTAATTTGTTAGCATTCTGGAAATAGAGTGCAATAGGTTTTTCTTGTGTTTTTAGCACCCCCTCATGTGCTATGCTGGCAATACTTTAAACCCCGGTATGAGAGAAGGATGGTATGACAATATGAAAATATGGATACCACCCAACCCTAATCACCACAACCACCACACCAACCTACCACAACTAACACAACTACCACACCTATCATCACCACAACTACAAAACCTACCATCACCAAACCTACCTAGCACAACCACCACATATATGTACCACAACTAACACACCTACCTACCAAAACTGCCACACCTACCAAACACAACTACCAAACCTACCTACCACATCGACCTACCACAACTATCACACCTACAATCCACCTATACCACAACTATCACATCTATTATCATCAAACTTACCACACCTACCATCACCACACCTACCAAACCTACCTACCACAACTACCTACCCAAACTACCACACCTATAATCACCATACCTACCATATCTATCATCACCAAACCTACCAAACTTACCTACCATCACCACGTCTCTCACACCTACATCACAAAACCTAACACACCTACCATGCCTACCTTCACCAAACCATCCATCACCACACCTATCACACCTACTATCACCACACCTACCATAACCACAGCTACCTCACGTACCATCACCACACCCACCATACCTACCATCCATACACCTACCATCACCACACCTATCTCACCTACCATCACCACAAAAACCATACCATAATTACTTCACCACACCTACCATCATCACATCTACCATAACCACACCTACCATCATCACATCTACCATAACCACACCTACCATCACTACACTTATCATCACTACACTTACCATCACTACACTTACCATAATCACACCTACCATACCTACCGTCACACCTACAATCACCACACCTACCATCAACCACACCTACCAACACTCCACTTACCATTACACCTACCATCGCTACTATCCCCACACCTATCACACCTACCATCCCCACACCTACCATTATAAATGTGGATAGGTATGCTGCTTCATTCAATGATGACGGTATTGTAGAAGGTAGATACAGGAGTAGCCTATAGTCTACTATAATAACGTCATTGAATGTACTATAGTATCATTTATTTAATTGATGAATGAAATTGTAAATAGGCTCCTTCATTCAGTGAATACTGGATGTCTTTCTATCTCTGGGAGTATGTTAATGAAGGCTTTTCAGCTGTTGAACTATGGCAATGTCCAACAAATGTCTAAATCTTTCTTTCTTTTAGTCAACAAGTGATGAGCCAGATCAACCAATCAACGTCACTGCAGCTGTTCTACCCACCACCCCCACTGCTCTTCCTCCACCACCAACCTCATCCTCTTCTCCTGTTCAACTCATTTGCCGCCACACTAGAAAGGACTGGACATACAGTCGAAGTCGCAAGTTTACATACACTTAGGTTGGAGTCATTAAACGTTATGAACTGAGAGAAAACAGGACCTACCTTTGTTGATGATCTTATAGCCCTCCTCAGCCTCTCTCTGATATGTTCTCTCTGTCTTTTTGAGGTTCCTCTTCTCCCACTTCTTAGTCACCCAGGCCACAGCTCTCCTTCAGATACTTTTATAGGGTGGAACAAGGTCTATGGTCTAAAATAGATGTGTATAGTTGACTCCTCTGCAATATAACATGTCCTTTGTCATTTTTATTAGGATCCCCATTAGGTAACGCCGTAACTCCAGCTGATCTTCCTGGGGTCCAACACCAATTAACAAGACATTACAAACATTCACAAATCAAGACTTCAAACATTCAACAAGTAGACAGTACAGACAATTAAAACACCTGACAGGAAACACATGTAACATTCAGTTGATGCTTTCTATTTCCTGTCCAGTCATAGGGTCTATTGCATTAGATGTTATTTTATTTTCATCTTGAAGGGGTGTTTACTTTTTGCCTGAGAAATATGGATTGGTAAACAGTTCCATTCAGCTATGGCTCTTTATAAAACTGTTGATTTAAGGCGATTTGTCCTTGGCTTGGGTTGTTTTAGCTGCCCTGAATTTGCCTGTCTGGTTTGGTGGTTATGTGTGTTGCTAGTATATACTAACTGGCCTAAAAAAATACGTAATGAAAAATATATATAACATTTCTAAAATAATCAGAAGACTGGATAGTAATTTGTTTTCAACGTGAGGCCATGAGAGATTCTGATGCATTTGGATAATATTCATACGGTTGGAGCAATGAAGAGCTAATCTACCAGCCCTGATCAGAGCAATGAAGAGCTAATCTACCAGCCCTGGTTAGAGCAATGAAGAGCTAATCTACCAGCCCTGGTTAGAGCAATGAAGAGCTAATCTACCAGCCCTGGTTAGAGCAATGAAGAGCTAATCTACAAGCCCTGGTTCCTGCAATGAAGAGCTAATCTACCAGCCCTGGTTAGAGCAATGAAGGGCTAATCTACCAGCCCTGGTTAGAGTAATGAATAGCTAATCTACCAGCCCTGGTTAGAGCAATGAAGAGCTAATCTACAAGCCCTGGTTAGAGCAATGAAGAGCTAATCTACCAGCCCTGGTTCCTGCAATGAAGAGCTAATCTACCAACCCTGTTTAGAACAATGAAGAGCTAATCTACCAGCCCTGTTTAGAGCAATGAAGAGCTAATCTACCAGCCCTGGTTAGAGCAATGAAGAGCTAATCTACCAGCCCTGGTTAGAGCAATGAAGAACTAATCTACCAGCCCTGGTTAGAGCAATGAAGAGCTAATCTACCAGCCCTGGTTAGAGCAATGAAGAGCTAATCTACCAGCCCTGGTTAGAGCAATGAAGAGCTAATCTACCAGCCCTGGTTAGAGCAATGAAGAGCTAATCTACAAGCCCTGGTTCCTGCAATGAAGAGCTAATCTACCAGCCCTGGTTAGAGCAATGAAGAGCTAATCTACCAGCCCTGGTTAGAGTAATGAATAGCTAATCTACCAGCCCTGGTTAGAGCAATGAAGAGCTAATCTACAAGCCCTGGTTCCTGCAATGAAGAGCTAATCTACCAGCCCTGGTTCCTGCAATGAAGAGCTAATCTACCAACCCTGTTTAGAACAATGAAGAGCTAATCTACCAGCCCTGTTTAGAGCAATGAAGAGCTAATCTACCAGCCCTGGTTAGAGCAATGAAGAGCTAATCTACCAGCCCTGGTTAGAGCAATGAAGAGCTAATCTACCAGCCCTGTTTAGAGGTAATGACGAGCTAATCTACCAGCCCTGGTTAGAGCAATGAAGAGCGAATCTACCAGCCCTGGTTAGAGCAATGAAGAGCTAATCTACCAGCCCTGGTTAGAGCAATGGAGAGCTAATGTACCAGCCCTGTTTAGAGCAATGAAGAGCTAATCTACCAGCCCTGTTTAGAGCAATGAAGAGCTAATCTACCAGCCCTGTTTAGAGCAATGAAGAGCTAATCTACCAGCCCTGTTTAGAGCAATGAAGAGCTAATCTACCAGCCCTGTTTAGAGCAATGAAGAGCTAATCTACCAGCCCTGTTTAGAGCAAAGAGCTAATCTACCAGCCCTGTTTAGAGCAATGAAGAGCTAATCTACCAGCCCTGTTTAGAGCAATGAAAAGCTAATCTACCAGCCCTGTTTAGAGCAATGAAGAGCTAATCTACCAGCCCGGTTTAGAGCAATGAAGAGCTAATCTACCAGCCCTGTTTAGAGCAATGAAGAGCTAATCTACCAGCCCTGTTTAGAGCAATGAAGAGCTAATCTACCAGCCCTGGTTAGAGCAATGGAGAGTGAATCTACCAGCCCTGGTTAGAGCAATGAAGAGCTAATCTACCAGCCCTGTTTAGAGCAATGAAGAGCTAATCTGACAGCCCTGTTTAGAGCAATTACGAGCTAATCTACCAGCCCTGGTTAGAGCAATGAAGAGTGAATCTACCAGCCCTGGTTAGAGCAATGAAGAGCTAATCTACCAGCCCTGTTTAGAGCTAATCTACCAGCCCTGGTTAGAGCAATGAAGAGCTAATCTACCAGCCCTGTTTAGAGCTAATCTACCAGCCCTGGTTAGAGCAATGAAGAGCTAATCTACCAGCCCTGTTTAGAGCTAATCTACCAGCCCTGGTTAGAGCAATGAAGAGCTAATCTAACAGCCCTGGTTAGAGCAATTACGAGCTAATCTACCAGCCCTGGTTAGAGCAATGAAGAGTGAATCTACCAGCCCTGGTTAGAGCAATGAAGAGCTAATCTACCAGCCCTGTTTAGAGCTAATCTACCAGCCCTGGTTAGAGCAATGAAGAGCTAATCTACCAGCCCTGGTTAGAGCAATGAAGAGCTAATCTACCAGCCCTGGTTAGAGCAATGAAGAGCTAATCTACCAGCCCTGTTTAGAGCAATGAAGAGCTAATCTACCAGCCCTGGTTAGAACAATGAAGAGCTAATCTACCAGCCCTGGTTAGAGCAATGAAGAGCTAATCTACCAGCCCTGGTTAGAGCAATGAAGAGCTGATCTACCAGCCCTGTTTAGAGCAATGAAGAGCTAATCTACCAGCCCTGTTTTGAGCCATTTTGAACTTTTTTTTTACATCTTTCTTTGCTGCAGATGACCATAGAACCAGACAGTACTCTAAGTGTGATGGGACCAGGGATTGACCATATAACTGGACAGTACTCTAAGTGTGATAGGACCAGGGATTGACCATATAACTGGACAGTACTCTAAGTGTGATAGGACCAGGGATTGACCATATAACTGGACAGTACTCTAAGTGTGATAGGACCAGGGATTGACCATATAACTGGACAGTACTCTAAGTGTGATAGGACCAGGGATTGACCATATAACCGGACAGTACTCTAAGTGTGATAGGACCAGGGATTGACCATATAACCGGACACTGCTCAGTACATTTGTTAGCTCATTACATTCTGATGCTGCACTATACATTGCAGAATCATCAGCATACATGACCACTCTTGCTTTGTTCATTACTGAAGGTAAATCATTAGTAAAGATTGAGTAGAGAAGTGGTCCTCAGTGGTACTGTGGCTTGGTCGAGTTCCAGCTCTCAACAGACAGCAGGAATGCTATATAACATATATATAACAGTGTAAAACATAAATACATTCTTTACCCCATCTTAAATCTCTTGCTTGTTTATTTAGGTACTGTTCCTTCATCCTCTCCCTCTCCTCTTTAAGTTTCTGATGAGTCCGTTTATTAAGCAGGGACTGCTCTCTCCACTGCAATCCTCCATCTTATTCCTTCTCTCCTCAGTCTTCAGGAGCTCCTTCCTCTCTCTCTCTGCCTGGGTCATGGTTAGCCTTATGGGTCCAGGGATGACTGGGAGAGGAGAAAAAGTAGAGTTCACATTCAACTTAGTGGATCTGGTGTCAACTTAAATGTAATGGACACAGGGAATTAGGAATAGAGAACCCAGTTGGATCTCAATGATTCTTTACTCCCCCCCCCCTTCTTTTACAGTTGAGCAAGGCATGGAATTTGTCAATAAAGTGCAATAAGCCCCTTCCAGAATTGATCTGACCCAAAGTTTAACATGAGTCCCAAATGGCACCTATTCTTTGTATAGTGTCAGGGCCGGCCCTAGGCATATGCGATAGCTTAGGGCTTCATGGCAACTTGGGGCCCCCTGACCCCCCCCCAAAAAAACTTTTGGGGTGGAATTACAGACTAGGCACACAAGGCACGCAGGGCACGTGCCCAGGGGCCTTGACCTGCAATGGGCTTCCATTGATCTTGTTAGTCACTCTCATTCAGATAGCATCTTAGCGTCATGGCAAAATGTGTAAAATGACACGCTACCCAAACCGGACACAATGCGTGCGCGAGCATTGCAAAATAAATGTACACATACATGTTATTCAGTCATTGCATCCACACTGTTCGCATGTGCGTTTCCAAGCACGAAAATAGAAGTTGCTTCTATTTGTGACGGCGAACGCGATGCAAGTCCTGCCTCTCCCATCTCCTCATTGGTTATACCCACGTGGGTGATTGAAAGATGAACTGAAGTCGGTCGGTTGTGGTAATACACCTTATTATGAAAGTTAGACGCCAATCGCCATATAAAGTCCAAAGAAGAAACGATTCAGTTGACCATTACATAGGGATTCATTTTCAGAGAAGAGGACCATTTCAGGTAAAATAACAACTCTACGTTTATATCCCTGGACAAATTAGCTAGCAACTGCAAGTTAGCTAGCTAATTTGCCAAAAATGTTTAATAGTTTTCGACCTGCGTGTCGTGATTGCGTTTGGTGTGGGTGGACAAAATCAATATGCGCACGATGGCGCATGCGGACGCGTTTCGGTGTTAGATTCAAACTGCCAACATTTTCTCTCCACCCCATGGCAAAATGTGTAGAATTGAAGGAAATTAGGTTAAAAACTGCTAATTCTTCTCTCCACCCCATGGGAAAATGTGTAGAATTGAAGTAAATTAGTTTGGGAGGAAATGTAGTCAAAAACCTGAACAAAATGTTTCTTAGGGCCTCAAAAGGCTATGATGCACTACTTTAGACCAGGGTCATTGAGATCCAGTTTTCCATTCTAAATTCCCTGTGTACATTACATTTAAGTTGATACCAGATCAGCTTGACCATTTTGGACAGTAGTTTTATATTGAAACAATGATGCAACATGATGACTGGTGTGGAACGTATGTGTGTAGAGGAGACTACAGAGGATGATGTCATAAGCAGAGGGAAAACAGGTCTTACCTATGTGGACGATCTTATAGCCCTCCTCAGCTTCTCTCTGACAGGTTCTCTATCTTTCTGAGGTTCCTCTTCTCCCACTTCTTATTTACCCAGCCCACGGCTCTCCTTCAGATACTTTTATCAGGTGGGAGGATGTCCTCCTTGTCATCGTCCTTCTCCTCCTCCTCTTCAGTGTTCTCTAACTCACCCCTCTTCTCAAGGATCTCCCTTCTTTCCTCTTCTGCCATCTCCTCTCTTTTCGTTGCCTCTATTATCTTCTCTCTCTCTCTGATTGAAGCTAAATGAAATTCCCAATGCAAATATGAGACATTTTACGGAATCAATTATGTCCACAATGTGTACAAATACAAACACACAACCTTCTTGCCCATTCAGTTAGGGGTTTGAGAAATTCCTGTTACAATTTGTGTGATGTTACAACAATGTTGCCTCTGATGTTTATGCTTGTAGAAATTACTCCTACAGATGATGCTTCACTAATGCAACTATTTACAACCTGCACAGATACAGTTATCAACAACAACAACAACAACAGTAATGACGTTAATAAGGAAGTGGATATTCAACCGGCAGAAGAAAGGCATAGGGGTTGAGATAAATGAAGGTTAGGTTCAGGACCTAGAGTTGGGTTAAGGTAAAGGTTAGGTATAGTTTCAGTGAGGTTAAGGTAAGGGTTAAGGAAAGGAATAAAAGTTAACATTGGGTTAGCGTACCGCTGTCTGCCACTATTCATTTTCAGCTGGGTAAATATACACTGCCTTTTAATAATAACAATGACATGTCTTATGTGGGCCAGTTGTAGGTCCACCATCAGTAGATCCAGCAGTTGTTTGAGTCTGTGGATCTCCTGCAGTTTTCTCTGGTGCTCCATTGCTTCTGTGGCTCGCTCTGCTTCTCTCTGGCACTCTGACTCCCTCTCTGGCACTCTGACTCCCTCTGTGGCACTCTGACTCCCTCTGTGGCACTCTGACTCCCTCTGTGGCACTCTGACTCCCTCTGTGGCACTCTGCCTCCCTCTGTGGCACTCTGCCTCCCTCTGTGGCACTCTGCCTCCCTCTGGCTCTCTGACTCAGCCTTCCACTCTTTCATTATACCCCTTTCGAGCATGAAGAAAGGTAAAACACATATCCTGTCTCACATCCCCAATACATTGCTAGGTGCTTTCAGTGTTGACAGTACCAAAATACAACAACTCATGTACAAAAACACTGCAACACAAACAAGTTACAACGTGAAATCGCCTCTATCCCATTCAGACCGGACAAAACTACATCTCCCATAATGCAAAGCCAGCACCAGTGGGCAGCTAACCGTCTGCATCACAGAAAGGCATGCTAGCTAGCAACAGCAGCACTTTTAGCACTCTGTAAACTATCTTAATAACAATAAAACTCTGAAAGTTACATGTTTCAATAGTCTCACACTCCCTTATAACAATATCTACAGCATTAACATCGGGATGTTTTATTTATTTCACGTTATGGACTTCTACAAAGGAGTAATCTGCAACACATACCTTTCTCTCAGTGTTTTACTCAGACTGAGGAGAACGGGAGCTACGGGTTGTACCAGGGTGTTAGTATGTGACGCAAGCACTCAGATGAAATAAAATACATTTAAGATGATGTTAACATCATTCAGCTACTGTAGTTCCCTACCTAACATCAACAGGCAGCACCAGTAGCGCAACAATTAAAAATAGACACCAAAAGTAAATTTCCTGGCGATCATAACGATCTGACTCCCCCCCTTCTGTCTGAACTTGGAATATTCCTGTTCGCGGGCTTGGGCCACTGACCCCCAACCTGGCTGTTCTGTTCTGCCTTGTGTACTATTCTAATCATTAGAAGTTTGATGGAATAACCTTTTCAACTCTACTACATTTATATGTAGATTATATTTTGGTTTTATATTTCATATTTGATTGATGATTAGGCCTATGACTTTTGATTCCACTTTGGCTACCTTGCACCATATTGTCCTCTCTTGCTATATCTTAAACTTTATGCCTGATCTTCTATGATCTTCTCTCTAAACAATAGTCATGATAGTTTGAATGAGTTGAGTTAACTACACTGTTGTTAGTGTAACAGATGTTAATCGTTCTCTCCTTGCGTTGTGTTTTGTCCTAATAAATCACCCCAGCCAGTGGTCCCAGTTGAGCATTATTATCTGTTGTTCAATAGGAAACAGCAGGTTAGTTGTGAAGGGCCTAATGATGTTGATGGCTGTCAATGGTAAAATCTGTAGCATGAAAACAACTGTGTTAGCAGTGGGCTTATGTGACCATTACATCGGTGCATGCTAGCTAACCCACTTATATACAGCAATCATATACCAAAGCACATCCCAGAAAGGTATTCTAATGAATTCTGTATGAAAAACCCTCTGTGTCTGCATAGTCTCCATGAGTCTTACTGGGTGTTTCCTAACCCGACCAGCCCCTGACCTGACAGACCTAACAGAGTTATCATTACGTTTAACCTGTTCACCTACAACCCCCACTGGTGGGTCACTGTCCACAGTCGGTGGATAGTCAAGGTCAAGGGTTCTGTGACTGTTGCTGGAGCTTGTGCTACCAGAGGCATCTTCAGAATGCCTTTCTTCTTCAGAGGGTTCGGACATTTCTTCTCCAAAGGTTAGCTTTGACATGCTTGTGCCACCAGTGGCCCCCTGTGGTGAGTTCTGATGGATGTTCTGTGGATGTCACTATTCTTCTCCGTAACAATATAGAGGTTGTTCTCCCAACGATCCGCCAGATTCCTCTTTCCACGTTCACCTTTATTCGCCAGCCGCGCCCGATCACCAACCTCCACTGGAGCTCCTCTGATCTCCCTGTTGTAGAGGCCTGCATGCCTCTTCAGCTGTTTGGTTGTCGACACCTGTACCGTCTCCATGGCCTCCCTCAGGTCTCTCGTCAGGGACTTGATGTACTCGTCATAGTCTACAACCTCTGAGTCTTGCAGCACAGTACCAAACATCATGTCCACAGGCAGACGTGGGGTTCTCCCAAACATCAACTGGAAAGGGGCGTGGCCCATGGTTTCATGGACTGTACAGTTGTAGGCGAAGGTCAACGACTTCAGCTTCTGGGGCCACCTGTGCTTCGCTCTCGTAGGTAAAGCCCTGATCATGTTCCCCAGCGTTCTACTGAACCTTTCGACTCCCCCATTTCCCATCGGCTGGTAGGGAGGTGTGTGGACTTCTGGACTCCTGCAGCACTCAACAACTCAGCAATCAATTTACTTTCAAAGTTTTCCCCTTGGTCAGAGTGGATATGACGAGGTAAACCATACACACAGAAGATGTTGTTCCACAGCTGAAGGGCCACCGCTTTAGCTGATTGGTTCGGACACAAGAAGGCATGGGCCATCTTAGTAATATGATCAGTGACGACCAGAACATCCAAGGACTTGTTGTTGGAGTCTTCCGCAGATCAGAAGTCCACACACACCAACTCGAGGGGATCAGTCGTGATGATGTTCTCCAGTGGAGCTCTGGCCTCTGGCTCGGGGGCCTTACTGAACACACACCACTTGCAGGTCTTGACATACTCTCTCACATCCGACTCCAGACCATGCCAGAAGAACCTCTGTCTCGTCAAGTACAACGTCCGCTGTTGCCCCTGATGACCGGCTTCATTGTGGACACCCTTCAAAACTGTCGCCCTCATTGAGGTGGGTACTACATACTGGTACGTCTTCTTCTTTGACAGAAAACGTTTGGTAACGTGATATAGTACACCCATTTTCAGAGTGAGCTTCTCCCAGGTCTTCAGAATCCGCAGAGCCTCAAGTGGTTCATGGCCACATTCCCTCCTAGAAGGTCTACGGCCAGTGTCCACGTAGAAGACAACTCTGGCGTGAGCGTCATCCTGGCGCTGCTTTGATATCAGGTCATCACGGGATAGCACTCTCACATCTGACATCTCAGATGGCACCAGTGACTGAGGGAGCTGAGGCAGTAGCAGAGCACAGTTCTGTAGACCAGCCTCCTCTTGCGACCTCAGGACTGCTGACACCGCTTCCTTTGACAGAGAACCGGGAGAAGGATAGGAGGTAGTTTGGCAGTCCATGACAATTTCACAGACATCTGCCTCAATTGACGGTGAGCAGCTTTCGAGGTCGAATGGGTGGTTCGACCAGCGGAACACATCTTGCACCTTCTCAGCAAGTACTCCTGCACCTTCTTCCAGCAAGGCCTTGTATGGAACCCTTGTGATGCGGTGGAGAGCGCTCGGCTGCACAAATGGCTGTCTACTGAGTGCATCAGCAATTACATTTTTGGGACCGGGGATGTACTTGATGTCAAACTCGAATGGAGCGAGTTTAGCAACCCATCTCTGTTCACAGGCATCCAATTTGGGCTAGGACAGGATGTACGTTAATGGGTTGTTGTCTGTCCATACAGTAAAAGGCTTGCCCCTTAGCCAATGACTAAACTTTTCACAGATGGCTCAGCGTAAAGCAAAAAACTCTAACCTATGGGTAGGATACTTTGACTGTGCATAAGTAAATGATTTGCTAGCAAATGCTACGGGTCTGGCTGCAGACCCATCCTCTGGCACCTGGGAGAGGACAGCACCTAATCCATTACTAGATGCGTCTACAGACAGCAAGAAAGTTCTACTAAAATCAGGGTGGGCTAGCGTGACCTGATTGAGGAGAGCTTGTTTCAACTGACTAAAGGCCTGTTTGCACTCACCAGTCCAGTCTGCTGCTGTGAGTTTCCTATGTATTCCTCTTTTCCTCTTGCTTTTCCCATGGCGTGGTGCCTTCGTCCCAGTTGTCAGCCCATGCAGCGGCTTAGCGATGGTGGAGCACCCCTCAATGAAATGCTGGTAATAGCCTATCATTCCAAGAAAGGACATAATCTTGCCCTGGGAGGGCAAGTCCGTTTTATCCTCCATGAGAGCCTTCTCTGTCATCCCTGCAACAGCCTTCACTTTTTCTGGGTCTGTGGCCACACCTCCTTCACTGATGACATGCCCAAGAACCGCACTGACCTCTTCATGAAATGGCATTTCATTGGAGACAATTTCAGATGATGGGCCTTGAGACGCTCATAAACTGACTCCAAGTGTTGCAATCCAAGTTTTTCAGTCGGGGCAAAAATCAGCACATCGTCCAGGTAGTATAGAAGGCTAGAATAATTTTGATCCCAGAAAATGCTCAACATCATCCTCATGAATGTAGCTGGGCTGTTGCATAGTCCTTGTGGAAGATATCCATATCCTTCTCCTGATCCTCCTCAACTGAGGCCACAGACCCCTGAATCCCTTCTACCACATCCCTCTCAACACCCCCCACTTGCACCCCATCACTCGTACCAGGCATCTTCTTCACTACCTGGGAGACTAGCCCCACCTGAACCCCATCACTCGTACCAGGCATCTCCTACACTACCTGGGAGATTAGCTCCACATGAACCCCCTCCTGAACCCCATCACTCGTACCAGGCATCTCCTCCACTACCTGGGAGACTAGCCCCACCTGAACCCCATCACCTGTACCAGGCTTCTCCTCCACTACCTGGGAGACTAGCCCCACCTGAACCCCATCACTCGTACCAGGCATCTCCTACACTACCTGGGAGATTAGCTCCACATGAACCCCCTCCTGTACCCCAGCACTCGTACTGGGCACCTCCTCACCAGTCTGAGGAAATGGCTGTTCAGATCCATCCTTACCTTCTACAACAATATTTTTCTGCTGCATAACATTCTCCTCTGGTACAAGTTGCAACTCCGTGCCCTCAACACGGACAACTTGTTCCTCAGCAACAGGTGCTTGTGGCTGTTCTACCGCTGTCGGCCCATCTCTCCCTACATCAGTGGGCCCAGTCCTTACGAGGACCACCTGCGCCCCTCCCTCTGCCTTCTCCCTTTTCGGGCAAGCATGTCGCTTATGGCCAACATCACCACACTCAAAACACAGTTGACTACCCGTACTAGCATAAGCCATATACAGTCTATTGTCATACTTGACTTAAACGATAACTCCAAAGTCTGCTCCGGTGAGTCCAAAAACATAAACACCTGTCGCCGAAACGACCTAACCTGTTTCAACTCCGGGTGTTTGAAACAACCTAACCTGTTTCAACTCCGGGTGTTTGAAACGACCTAACCTGTTTCAACTCCGGGTGTTTGAAACGACCTAACCTGTTTCAACGCCGGGTGATGAAACGACCTAACCTGTTTCAACGCCGGGTGTTTGAAACGACCTAACCTGTTTCAACGCCGGGTGATGAAACGACCTAACCTGTTTCAACGCCGGGTGTTTGAAACGACCTAACCTGTTTCAACGCCGGGTGTTTGAAACGACCTAACCTGTTTTAACTCCGGGTGTTTGAAACGACCTAACCTGTTTCAACGCCGGGTGTTTGAAACGACCTAACCTGTTTCAACGCCGGGTGATGAAACGACCTAACCTGTTTCAACGCCAGGTGTTTGAAACGACCTAACCTGTTTCAACGCCGGGTGATGAAACGACCTAACCTGTTTCAACGCCGGGTGTTTGAAACGACCTAACCTGTTTCAACGCCGGGTGTTTGAAACGACCTAACCTGTTTCAACTCCGGGTGTTTGAAACGACCTAACCTGTTTCAACGCCGGGTGATGAAACGACCTAACCTGTTTCAACACCGGGTGTTTGAAACGACCTAACCTGTTTCAACGCCGGGTGATGAAACGACCTAACCTGTTTCAACGCCGGGTGTTTGAAACGACCTAACCTGTTTCAACGCCGGGTGTTTGAAACGACCTAACCTGTTTTAACTCCGGGTGTTTGAAACGACCTAACCTGTTTCAACGCCGGGTGTTTGAAACGACCTAACCTGTTTCAACGCCGGGTGATGAAACGACCTAACCTGTTTCAACGCCAGGTGTTTGAAACGACCTAACCTGTTTCAACGCCGGGTGTTTGAAA
The DNA here is from genome assembly GCF_013265735.2 of Oncorhynchus mykiss. Taxonomy (NCBI): domain Eukaryota; kingdom Metazoa; phylum Chordata; class Actinopteri; order Salmoniformes; family Salmonidae; genus Oncorhynchus; species Oncorhynchus mykiss. Next base: position 7,041,495 of record NC_048570.1, read on the forward strand.
CGACCTAACCTGTTTCAACGCCGGGTGTTTGAAACGACCTAACCTGTTTCAACGCCGGGTGATGAAACGACCTAACCTGTTTCAACGCCGGGTGATGAAATGACCTAACCTGTTTCAACGCCGGGTGATGAAACGACCTAACCTGTTTCAACGCCGGGTGATGAAACGACCTAACCTGTTTCAACTCCGGGTGTTTGAAACGACCTAACCTGTTTCAATGCCGGGTGATTGAAACCCAACTGGACAATCTTAATTGAACTTGAGAACTTCCCAAACCGCAATAACTCGCGCTCCAACAGCTCATTGGGTATAAACGGCGGTACATTCGAAATCGTTACCCTTGTTGACGGAGAGAAAAGCGGCGTAACTTGAATAAACATTCCTTTAAGAAGTACGCCATGCTCAACCATACGATCTACAAGACTCTCTTCTTTAAGAAGTACACCATGCTCAACCATACGATCTACAAGACTCTCTTCTTTAAGAAGTACACCATGCTCAACCATACGATCTACAAGACACTCTTCTTTAACCTGTTAGATCTCTAGGGGCGCTATTTCATTTTTGGATAAAAAACGTTCCCGTTTTAAGCGCGATATTTTGTCACGAAAAGATGCTCGACTATGCATATTCTTTCAGTTTCAGAATCTGCAAAGATTTTGTCTGTAAGTGCCCCAGAACTCATTCTACAGGCGAAACCAAGATGATGCATCAACCAGGAATTAGCAGAATTTCTGAAGCTCTGTTTTCCATTGTCTCCTTATATGGCTGTGATTGCGCAAGGAATGAGCCTACACTTTCTGTCGTTCGCCCAAGGTCTTAGCAGCATTGTGACGTATTTGTAGGCATATCATTGGAAGATTGACCATAAGAGACTACATTTTCCAAGTGTCCGCCTGGTGTCCTGCGTGGAATTCGGTGCGCAATTGCCAGCTGCTCGTACCTTTCCATTTGATATAGGGGAGAAACCATGTGTCCAAGAACGATGTATCAATGAAGAGATATGTGAAAAACACCTTGATGATTGATTCTAAACAACGTTTGCCATGTTTTCAGTCGATATTATGGAGTTAATTTGGAAAAAAGTTCGCGTTTTGAGGACTGAATTTTCTGATTTTTTTTGGTAGCCAAATGTGATGTATAAAACGGAGCTATTTCTAATACACAAAGAATCTTTTTGGAAAAACTGAGCATCTGCTATCTAACTGAGAGTATCCTCATTGAAAACATCAGAAGTTCTTCAAAGGTAAATGATTTTATTTGAAGGCTTTTATGTTTTTGTTGAAATGTTGCGTGCTGGATGCTAACGCTAATGCTAACGCTAAATGCTAACGCTAAATGCTAACGCTAAATGCTAACGCTAGCTAGCTACTAGCTTTACACAAATGATTGTTTTCCTATGGTTGAGAAGCATATTTTGAAAATCTGAGATGACAGTGTTGTTTACAAAAGGCTAAGCTTGAGAGATGGCATATTTATTTCATTTCATTTGCGATTTTCATGAATAGTTAACGTTGTGTTATGCTAATGAGCTTGCTGATAGATTTACACAATCCTGGATACAGGGGTTTTTTCATAGCTAAACGTGACGCAGAAAACGGAGCGATTTGTCCTAAACAAATAATCTTTCAGGAAAAACTGAACATTTGCTATCTGAGAGTCTCCTCATTGAAAACATCTGAAGTTCTTCAAAGGTAAATGATTTTATTTGAATGCTTTTCTGTTTTTTTGTGTAAATGTTGCCAGCTGAATGCTAATGCTAAATGCTACGTTAGGCATCAATACTGTTACACAAATGCTTGTTTTGCAATGGTTGAGAAGCATATTTTGAAAATCTGAGATGACAGTGTTGTTAACAAAAGGCTAAGCTTGAGAGCTAGCATATTTATTTCATTTCATTTGCGATTTTCATGAATAGTTAACGTTGCGTTATGGTAATGAGCTTGAGTCTGTATTCACGATCCCGGATCCGGGATGGGGAGACCAGAAAGGTTAAGAAGTACGCCATGCTCAACCATACGATCTACAAGACTCTCTTCTTTAAGAAGTACACCATGCTCAACCATACGATCTACAACACTCTTCTTTAAGAAGTATGCCATGCTCAACCATACGATCTACAAGACACTCTTCTTTAAGAAGTACGCCATGCTCAACCATACGATCTACAAGACACTCTTCTTTAAGAAGTACGCCATGCTCAACCATACGATCTACAAGACTCTCTTCTTTAAGAAGTACGCCATGCTCAACCATACGATCTACAAACACTCTTCTTTAAGAAGTATGCCATGCTCAACCATACGATCTACAAGACACTCTTCTTTAAGAAGTACGCCATGCTCAACCATACGATCTACAAGACTCTCTTCTTTAAGAAGTACGCCATGCTCAACCATACGATCATAAGCAACAACCATTCTACATATCCCACAACTTCTCTCCTACGGCGACCAGAATCTCCTCCACAGTGACAGTAGCTTCAGTAACACACCTGAAGCCGTGCTGAAGTGACAGGGACGGCATCCCCATGTGGGTCGCCACCCCCGCCAAAGCCAATTTCAACACGAAAAACAATGTACTTAATTCTACCACAACAACTAAATAAAAATACTGATAACCTCAATGATGCATAGGAAGAGAAAAAAGACACCACCAAGAAAAATAAATGTAAAAGAAAAAGCAGGATATGTAACTCTACACAACACTCACTCATACAATTCCCAGCATGCACCAAACACTCTCAGCATGCAGAGAGAGATTGTCCAGACAGAATGTTTTAACACTCTTGATTTGACCACCAGAGAAGAGAAAGAAAACTGTTATGAGCTGAACAATATGCCAGTGGAAAGGAGGACCGTACCAGGTGACCCAATTGTGGTTTGTGACTATTATGATTTCCCATATCAGCCAATTCAGTTGCAGTAATTCGGTTACAGATTTCTTGGTAATTCCACTAGCATTTTGGTAACGGAATTACGAATTTTAATCACTTAATAATTCACCCAAAAAATATACATCAGAAAAATCACTAGAACTAATTGTTAGCCCCACCATTACTTCTGTGAACTTTCATTATCCCCCTCCTCACAATGACAAATGTGAAAATATCTTGAAGTTATGTGGGTTTTTGGTAACGGAATTACAAGGCACAAGGTAATATTTCTGAAACTTAAAGAAGGTTAATGATTTCTCCAAAACCAAATGTAAGTGTTGATATTAGTAGTCAGGGGTCTTTATGTCAACATGATTCTGTTTTTATGTAGTTCTGATATTGGATATTGGACCTTTTTAGACTTTTTCTGGTGATGTTTTCTAAGATCCCTTTTCCATCTGTTGACCCAGAAATCAAAGCCTTCACTGGTTGAAAAATGTATCTAGAATTACATTTACCAAAAATATACACTCTTAGATTTCATTTGACACCCAATTACACATGCTCCTATGAACGATGCGTTGGTGCTCAAATCAAATCAAATTTTACTCTTCACAACACATGGTTAGCAAATGTTATTGCGACTGTAGCGAAATGCTTGTGCTTCTAGTTCTGAAAGTACAGCAATATCTAACAAGTAATATCTAACAATTTCACAACCAATACCTAATAGACATTCATTTTACATGGAAATGCCTTACTGTAACTCTAGAGATACTATCCAGCCCCAACTAGTAATAAAGTGGTCAGGGTGGTTGCTACTGGCCTCTCCAGCTTCAGCCTGAATCCCACCCATGATGAGAGGAGGTTTACTGGACACACAGGGAGAAACTACAGTCTGAATCACACCCATGATGAGAGGAGGTTTACTGGACACACAGGGAGAAACTACAGTCTGAATCACACCCATGATGAGAGGAGGTTTACTGGACACACAGGGAGAAACTACAGTCTGAATCACACCCATGATGAGAGGAGGTTTACTGGACATACAGGGAGAAACTACAGTCTGATGACTGATGAGACTACCTTTAAGGCTTAAGGGTTTGGTTAATGTTAGGGTTAAGGTTAGAGTCCTTTTTAAGTTTTGGCCAGATGGGCTGTCAATGGGATGTTGGTCAGAAAAGTCCATTTAGTCTTTCCCTTCTCAAACCTGTCCCCTAACCAGTTCATATCATGTATTCCACCACCAGCACACCTGATTCACTAATCAGAGGTTTGGATGATTAGTTGACCAGTGGTACAAAGTGGACTGGATCTAGGTGAACTATGTGGAGAGTCTTCCAGGGACAGTACAGTACAGACTGAGAAGCTAACAACAGTGAAGTTTACTCAACTCATTCAAACTATAATGAATATTGTTTAGAGAGAAGATCTGCACAAGGGCATAAAGTTTAAGATATAGCAAGAGAGGACAATATGGTGCAAGGTTGCCAAAGTGGAATCAAAAGTCATAGGCCTAATCATCAATCAAATATGAAATATAAAACCAAAATATAATCTACATATAAAGACAACATGTCATCTACATGTGTTATAGAATAGCTCCCTTCTCACATCCCAGGTCATGTTTGGACTGGAACGTGACAACTCAACGGGCTATGCGCATCTCCCCAATAGCCTACAGACAACTTTCCTGAGTGCAATGTCATTAATGTGACCGATATGTACAGTATAATAAGCATAGTGAAGAAGGAAAAGATCCCACCTCTGACGCACAGCAGAGACATCGCTGCTGAGATTTCCCCTGGAGCAAGAGTCCCTCAATAATTTAAAAACAGTCATTGCGTTACAATGAATGTCCTCCCCAAACGCTTGTTGCATCGTGAACTATCCTCCCAGTCCCTTGGGAGTTCAGCGGATGGATGATGCGCCTCTGCCATTTATTTGGATGAGAAGTTGGACGAACGCTCCTCCAGCTCACGATACGAAATGGTGGAGAACTACAGTGTGGTGATGTGTCGTTCACGAACGAACGGCTCTTTTTGAACGGTTCTTTTTGTTGAACCTCGGGAACCGAATTGCATCGGTGAAAGAGCCATTCCTCTGTCTCTATGATTTGCAAACTGCTACTACTGCTTGTTGAGATCAGAACAACGTTTTTCTGTAGATAAATTACAACATCATTATCTAAAGGGGGTGAATCCTCACTGCAGAAACAATAAATAGTGGGGAGAGAGTTGTGATTGTATGTTTGTTTGTACAGTTATGGCTGTAATGTTATTATTTTGTATTCTCACTAAACACCCACATTTGTATTTGTGTGGGAAATGTTTGTAGGCTATGGTTGCTGTTTGTATTTCATTGAACTTTAGGCCCATACAAAGACAAATCACACAACATAGAATTCCAAATAACCTTTGGCAAAAATACACGAAATAAAAGTCAAGTGAAAATAGTTATTAATGACTTGATCAATTATGAGTAGCTAAACATTATCGACTTTTGGACACTGATGCGCAGGAGAACCCCTAGCTGTCAATCAAGCAGGCGCGGTGAACGGATTATGACGCTCAAGCGTTCCAAATGACGCAACAATACAGCTCCAGACCAGAGAAAGTTAATGCCGAGGATATTATTCGGTTCAACACTAAAACTGAGGTTTGACACGTGTGATTTGAGGTGAGTCAAATATTTACAAAAGTTTACAATACATTAACCATCCGCTTCGTTATTTCTGTTGCTATCAATCACTCCATCTGTATCTACTCTTCTGTCTGTCTGTCGGACTATCTGAATTGTCTGTGTACTGTCTAGCCAGCATATGCCAGAAAGGTTCTTTCACATAGGCTCATATTCACAAAGTCTCATAGAAGGAGTGCTGATCAATAATCAGTTTGGTCTTTTAAATTAAACTGAATACGTTTTGATGGACAGGAGGCAACCTGATCCTAGATCAGCACTCCTACCCTGAAACACTTTGTGAACACAATCCAGGTGTACTGTGATGAGATATTATTATATTAGTTGTGCTGATGCATGATGGGTTGTAGGCTAGAGCTTGAGGACTCAACTCTGAAGACTGTTTCTGAATTCACTGACCTGGTGAGTAAATGTTGTGTACAATGGCACCATCTAGTGACAGAAACATAGAAACACACATTGTTGCTGAACGAAGGCATCTCTTTATTTTCCAGAAATAAAACGTGTAGACCTTTCCTGAAGTCTCTGACGAGATGGACACCTCTTCTTCTTCTGGACGATCTCCGTCTCCTACTGGGACTGTCTTCTTACCCCCTCCTATCATGTGGAACAGTCTGTAAGTCATTCATCACATAACCTAGCTCTGGTACAGGGCATTATGTGCGGCTTGCTGAAGGAAGGCTCAGTGTCTGCAAGCTGTACGTAACGTCCTGGACCAGAGTGACACATTACCCACCTCTGGCCATCATGGACAGTCAACTCATCACATTCACGTACTGTAAGTCACAGTTGTGTGATTTGTGTTATTAAAGTATTAATTGATTATTATTAAAGTATTAAAGTATTATTAATTGAGCAGAAGTTAAATTATTATTTTAATATTGTAGTAAATTGTCTGAGTTCACTTCCTAAATAATGTGTTGACATTCCTTTGCTCCCAGCTACAAGCAGGCAGAGATGGAGGTTCACTTCCCGAGAGAAGAGAAGAAGACCTGTACAGAGAAGGAAGCCCACATGCTTGAGTTGAGGGGGAAGGATCGAACGATCCGAAATCAGAAGAAGGAGATGGGAAGACTTCAAGTGTGCCTCTGGGAGGAGGAAAAGAAGAAGAGGAATGGTGGAACGGAGAAGGACAAGATCATTGAACAATTAGAGTCTGAGACAGACCATCTCCGAGCCCTTTTAAAAGACGAAAAGAGGAGAAGAAGAGTAGAAAGGGGTATCATGAAAGAGTGGAAGGCTGAGATCCTGAGACTGAGGGAGGCAGAGAGCCAGAGGGAGGCAGAGAGCCAGAGGGAGGCAGAGAGTCAGAGGGAGGAAGAGAGCCAGAGAGAGGCAGAGAGAGAGAGAGATGCAGAGAGAGAGAGAGAGGCGGAGAGACAGAGAGAAGCAGAGAGACAGAGAGAGGCAGAGAGCCAGAGGGAGGCAGAGAGCCAGAGAGATGCAGAAAGACAGAGAGAAGCAGAGAGACAGAGAGAAGCAGAGAGACAGAGGGAGGCAGAGAGAGAGAAGCAGAGAGACAGAGGGAGGCAGAGAGACAGAGAGAAGCAGAGAGACAGAGAGAAGCAGAGAGACAGAGGGAGCAGAGAGAGCCACAGAAGCAATGGAGTACCAGAGAAAACTGCAGGAGATCCACAGACTCAAACAACTGCTGGATCTACTGATGGTGGACCTACAACTGGCCCACGTAAGACATGTCATTGTTATTATTAAAAGGCAGTGTATATTTACCCAGCTGAAAATGAATAGTGGCAGACAGCGGTACGCTAACCCAATGTTAACTTTTATTCCTTTCCTTAACCCTTACCTTAACCTCACTGAAACTATACCTAACCTTTACCTTAACCCAACCCTAGGTCCTGAACCTAACCTTCATTTATCTCAACCCCTATGCCTTTCTTCTGCCGGTTGAATATCCACTTCCTTATTAACGTCATTACTGTTGTTGTTGTTGATAACTGTATCTGTGCAGGTTGTAAATAGTTGCATTAGTGAAGCATCATTTGTAGGAGTAATTTCTACAAGCATAAACATCAGAGGCAACATTGTTGTAACATCACACAAATTGTAACAGGAATTTCTCAAACCCCTAACTGAATGGGCAAGAAGGTTGTGTGTTTGTATTTGTACACATTGTGGACATAATTGATTCCATAAAATGTCTCATAATTTTTCAAACCATGTCAATACATTAATTGACAATGAATTGTCCAGATGAATTGATCAACATGACCCTGCTATTGATGTTGTCCAGTGTTTGATTCAATTACCTAGCTCTAGGTTGTATTTCTGTGTATCATTCTCTGCAAATCCTTTGAAAGTATGTCTTGGTAATAGATTATCACTAATTTAACCTTTTAAAATGAAGCAAGAGATTGAGAGATTGAGGCTATGGCAGAAAGTCATGGAGGAGCAGCGACCAAGACTGGCCTGGAACAACAAACCTATTGAAACAGGAAGAGAGAGGGAAAGAGAGAGAGAGAGAAAGGGAGATGGAAAGTGAGAGAAAAGCAGAATTGGAAAAACAAGAAATGAAGAAGAAAGTGGAACAGGCAGAAGAAACGATAAAAGCGTTAGAACGAGAGATTGAGAGATTGAAAGAGATTGAGAAGGAAATCATATTTGAAAGAGAAAGAGACATGCGTATTGCAGAGAATGAGAAAGTCAAACTGGTCAACGAAAAGGTTAGAGAGAGAGAGAGACTTAGAGAGAGAGGTTGAGAGACTGAAAGAAGAGATTAGATTGAAAGACGAGACTGAACCAGAGAGACCATTTGATAGAGACAGAGAGAGAGAAAATGATTGGAGACGAAGTGAAGAGGAGATGAAAAATAGAGTGGAGAGAGAGATGGAGATGGAGACAGCCCTCATCAATGACAAAAATACGTCTGAATTGGAGGAAGTCTTCAAGAAAATCAAGGAACAGCAGATAGAATTAGAAAATATGGAAACAGACAAATATAAATGGAAACAGAACCAAATGGACATGGAGGAGAAGATGGAGGGTGAGCACAACAAACAGAAAGAGGTAGAAAGAAAGAGAATGGAGAAAATACCAAAACAGAGACAAGAAGAAGATGAGAAGAAGAAGGAGATGGAGAGAGAAGAAGAAGAGGAGAGACGCAAACAGAAGCACATAGAGATGGAAGAGGAAGAAAGAGAGAGGGAGAAAGAGAGACAGAGACAGATCAAAAGAAAGATAATGGAAAAGAGACAAAAACATATCGAAAGAGAAGAAGAGAGACAGAAAGAGATTGAAAGAGAGAATGAAGAAGAAAGATGTAAACAGAAGAAAATAGAGATGGAAGAGGAAGAACGAGAGAGGGAGAAAGAGAGACAGAGAGAGATCAAAAGAAAGATAATGGAAAAGAGACAAAAACATATCGAAAGAGAAGAAGAGAGACAGAAAGAGATTGAAAGAGAGCACGAAGAAGAAAGATGTAAACAGAAGAAAATAGAGATGGAAGAGAAAGAAAGAGAAGAAGAGAGACAGAGAGAGATTGAAAGAGAGCACGAAGAAGAAAGATGTAAACAGAAGCAAATAGAGATGGAAGAGGAAGAGCGAGAGAGGGAGAAGAGACAGAGAGAGATCAAAAGAAAGATAATGGAAAAGAGACAAAAACATATCGAAAGAAAAGAAGAGAGACAGAAAGAGATTGAAAGAGAGCACGAAGAAGAAAGATGTAAACAGAAGCAAATAGAGATGGAAGAGGAAGAACGAGAGAGGGAGAAAGAGAGACAGAGAGAGATCAAAAGAAAGAGAATGGAGAAGAGACAGAAAAACATGGAAAGAGAAGTGAGACAGAAAGAGATTGAAAGAGAGAATGAAGAACAACTATTTAAACAGAAGCAAATAGAGATGGAAGAGGAAGAAAGAGAAGAAGAGAGACAGAGAGAGATCAAAAGAGAGAATGAAGAAGAAAGATGTCAACAGAAGCAAATAGAGATGGAAGAGGAAGAAAGAGAAGAAGAGAGACAGAGAGCGATCGAAGAGAAAGAGAGACAGAGAGAGATTGGAGAGAAAGAAAGACGACAACAGCAAGAGGAGAGAAAGATCATGTTTGAGAGTGATCAAGAAGAAGAAAATATATGGAAACAGAAGCAAATTGACATGGAGGAGGGAAGAGAGAGGGAGAACAAGAGACAGAGAGAGATAGAAGAGATACACAGACGACAACAACAAGAGGAGAGACAGAAACAAAAGGAGAAGGAGAAAGAAAGGGAGAAAGACAATGACAATCAGAGAGAGATGGAATTAAAAGATCAGCAACAGAAAGAGATGGAGAAAGAAAAGATGATTATGAGAGAAAGGGAGGAAGCAGGAAGCAGAAAGGAGGGGCAGAATTTTTGGGGGGGAAATTGAGGGACAGAATGAACTGGAGATAGAACAGGAGAGAGAGATGGAAGAAAAGCAGGAAGTGATTAAGGAAGCAGAGGAAGAGTACAGGGAAAGAGAAGAGAGAGGAAAGGAAGTAAGCATGAAGAAACATGTAGTAGTTAATGTTAAAGCAAAAGCACGGGAAGTCTTCAATAGGCGTAAAGAGAGGAGGTTAGAAGTGTTGAAGGGGGAGCGAGAACACATAGAAAGAGGACAACAAATCAGGAGGGAGAAGGAGGAAAGACGGCTGGAGATGGAAAGAAAACAGGAGAGGGCAAGACAACAAGAGGAGCAGGATAAAAAACGAGAGATTGAAATTGCTAGACAGAAAGAAATGTTGAGACTAAGAGAGGAGGAGAGGCAGAGAGAGGAAGAGAGAGAGGAGGAGAGAAAGAAAGCCATTAAATGCCTTTTATCTTTAATCAGAGAGAGAGAAAAAATAATACAGGCAAAAAAAAGAGAGGAGATGGTGGAAGAGGAAAGAAGGGAGATCCTTGAGTACAAGAGGGGTGACTTAGAGGAGGAGGAAAAAGAAGATGACAAGGAGGACATTCTCCCACCCGATAAAAGTATCCGAAGGAGAGCCGTGGGCTGGGTGAATAAAAAATGGGAGAAGAGGAACCTCAGAAAGATAGAGAGAACGTATCAGAGAGAGGCTGAGGAGGGCCATAAGATCGTCCACATAGGTAAGACCTGTTTTCCCTCTACTTATGACATCATCCTCTTTAGTCTCCTCTACACACATAAGTTCCACACCAGTCATCATGTCGCATCATTGTTTCAATATAAAACTACTGTCCAAAGAATATGTTAGCTGACATGGCTCATTGAGTGACTGACTGACATAACAAGAAAAATACTGCTGATAACAACCACGTTTTTAAATGGTACCTTGTGTCATCTACTAGTCTAACTCTCAAGACTAAGTAGAGACCCAGAAAGAGTTCCTAAAAACACACACACAAAAACGTGTTTTGGGGGGATCCGGGGGCTACTAGTGGCCATGGGGCCCTAAGCGATCACATAAGCCCTGGCACTATACAAAGAATAGGTGCCATTCTGGACACATGTTCAACTTAGGGCCAGGTCAATTTGGGATGGGGATTATTGCACTTAATTCACAAATTCCATGCCTTGCTCAACTGAAAAGAGTAAATAATCAGTGAGATCCAATTGTGTTTTCTATTCTTCATTCCCTGTGTCCATTACATTTAAGTTGATACCAGATCCACTAAGTTGAATGTGAACTCTACTTCTTCTCCCCTCCCAGCCATCCCTGGACACACAAGGCTAACATCCACCATGACCCGGGCAGAGAGAGAGAGGGAGAAGAGGAAGGAGCTGCTGAAGGCTGAGGAGAGAAGGAAGAAGATGGAGGATTTCAATAAGCAGTGGAGAGAGCGGTCCCTGCTTAAAAAACAGACTCATCAACAACTGAAGGAGGAGAGGGAGAGGATGAAGGAAAACTACCTGGAGCAGATGAATCTGGAGGCTGATGCTCAAATCAACACCCGGTGTCTAACCACCCAACACAGCCACGATTACAACCACGGTCAGGAGTTGCCCGGGTGGGCCAATGGCCAACAAGTAAGCCAAGAGCCCACTGGATCTGCTGATGGCCACCAGGAAAGGCCAAGGAGGCAACAGGCATGGGCAGAGAACCAGGAGGGGAGTTCAGAGAACCAGCAGGAGGGGCCAGAGAACCATCAGGGGGGCCAGACAGCCAGCAGCTAGAAGCTCCAGAAGAGGCTGAAACATCAGAGCGAATATCCAAGACAAAGAAAAAGCCAAGCATCTGGAAGAAAATTAGGATGAGGTAAAGAATGTTTAAACATCTATTCATGTTTTACACTGTTAATATACATGTCATCACTTTAAAAAGTGACATTATCCAAATGTGAGGGTTTAGTGTACATGCAACACACATGTAAATATATAGATACTTACCTGTCTCTGTGATGTCTTACAGCCTTCCTGACGTGCTGTCTGCCTAGAGCTGGAACTCGATGAAGCCACAGTTCCACTAATGTTACGTTGGTAATTAAAAGTGTCGCCCAATAATTCCTCCTCCTCTTTAAGTCATCGAGCCACATTTCCTCCTCAAAACATTATAGTCTCCTCAAGCCAGCAAGTATCCTCTTTATCAGGCAACAAACCATCGAAGGTCAGTGACCCTCCTCCCAAGAACAGAGACTCTCATCTGTATCCTAGTTAAATTCATCTCTGCTTACCACCTCTACAGTCCTAGAAAATATCCCAAAAATGGAAATAGTTTCAACAGAAGTCCTCCCCTCAGACCAGTGGCTCCACAGACCAGAGTTTCTCATCTGTATTCAAGTTGAATGCAACTCTGATCATTTCCACCACCTCTCCTGTTAAGGGGAGGTTCTGAAAAGGAGGTCTGGGAGGAGGTCTGCAGGTAGCCTGGACCGGACCGGTAGCAGCTAAGTTGCTGGCTCCATCCCCGGGCAGAGCTTCTCAAGTCAGGCCAGTGATGTTTGATGATGTCATTTTTGTTTGCAAAGTTTTACTCTTTAATAAAAGCATTTATTAAAAAAGCAATATTGTTGTTACGGTGTGGATTGTTTTGTTATTTATTAGAATTGAAACATCCAGTAGTCATGGTAGATGTTAGACTTTCAATGAGACACCTAACATTCCATCAGTTTGATACAATGTGTGACATGTTATATTACAGAGGAGTCCTCTATACACATCTATTTTAGACCATAGGAGAAATATCAGATTGAAATAGCTTCTCTAAGAATCTGAGGAGAGAGCAACAGTAGAAGCATCGTTAGCTCTCCCACCTCCAGTTCAGTACTCGGGTCATTCCACCAATTGAGTACCTTTTGGGGAGTGTAACTTTATATTTCACCTATTTCTAACATTCTGTCATAAAAAGCACATGTTCAACTTAATATAAAACATGTTTTCCCATCTCAAAGTAACAAATACATACTATAGTAAGTGTCTATTAAGTGCCAAATAAAGTGACAGGGTTGACTGTAACAGAGTTGACTATTTCATCTAGAATCAACCATAGATCCCCATGTGACAGGGGGAATGGAATGCAAGCTTACCAAACACATGTAAATAGTTTAAACATGTCTAGACTGTCTATCTATAGGTAACAGGGTTGGTGTGTTATAATTCACCCACCCAGTGGTGATTGCAGCATGTACATCTTGGTGGGGAAAACTCCCCAAAATGTTTTAGATGAATGCCAGCAAAGCCACTACACAACACAACACTAAACAATACATTAATTGCACTATAAATTTAACAAACGGTGCCCACAAACTGTTAGGGTCGACATAAAGCTTTCGCAATAGCAGAGCTATCTTTTCAGCACCATGGAGAGAATCCTTTAAAAAACATAGCTGATATGGCTGACTTGCTTAAACAAATGTGGTTTCTACTGACAATTGAGAAGTACAAACTATGGCACAAGGGGACAACGAGTGGACTACAGGATATCTGTAATTTAGATTAAGACAATGAGAGACCTAGGATGGACGTCGTCAATATAACCATTTGTTCAGCACTTTTGAAATGTACAGCGACAGAATTTTGAACATGGGCCATTCTTACAGTATTCTCCCTGTACACCAAGTCATAACTGCATATAAGCAGACAATGAAAGCTCGTACAATATTCAATGATTACATTTCTCTTAAACAGGCTATAGTCTACATGTGCACCACCAAGTCAGAGCAGTAGGCTAAGTTATGAGAGGGGAAAGGGACAACATTATTAGGGTGAGGCACATGGGCTACTAACAGCTTACTACACAACATACACTTAGTATTACTTTCTTAGATACAGTATACATATCTCCCTGTAACGATATTCGTCTTCCTCTGACGAGGAGTATGAAGGATCGGACCAATATGCAGCGTGATACGTGTCCATGTTGATCATTTATTAACATTGAACACAAAAAACAAAATAACAAGGACAACGAACGAAAACAAAACAGATCTGTCTGGTGAAGACACAGAGACAGAAAACAATCACCCACCTCTAAAATGGGAATAACAGGCTACCTAAGTATGATTCTCAATCAGAGACAACAAACGACATCTGTCTCTGATTGAGAACCATACCAGGCCAAACACATAAATACTACATAGAAAAAATAACATAGACTACCCACCCCAACTCACGCCCTGACCAAACTAACACAAAGACATAATAAAGGAACTAAGGTCAGAACGTGACACTCCCAGGCATATTACATCATTTATAGAGAAGCTTCCAACCACTCAGGAGTCATGCTGAATAGCAGGCTAGTGATTGCTTTGTTAAGCTTGAAGTTAGCCACTGATTCCTTCCAAACCACTCATTGTTGAATTTGCGATTTTCCAACTTTTTGTGTTTATTTGGAAAGGTTGATGACCACCAATACTTTTTATCTATAATTTGCAGGTATCCTAGTGGTTAGAGTGTTGGGTCAGTAACCGAAAGGTTGCTAGATAGAATCCCCGAGCTGACAAGGTAAAAATCTGTCATTCCTCCCCTGAACACGGCAGTTAACCTACTGTTCGTAGGAGCTGGATTTGCCTTTCTTTGCAACAGTGGAAGCTGCTGAGGAGACGATGGCTCATAATAATGGTTGGAATGGAGTCAATGGAGTGGGTTCAAACACATCAAAGATGTTTCCATGTGTTTGATACCACTCCATTGACTTCATTCTAGACATTATTATGAGTTGTCTTCCCCTCAGCAGCCTCCACTGCTTTGCAATTAGTTTGTTCGTTTTCAGTTGTTAGCATGTAGCTAACAGCGTCTATGTGAATTTGCTATCAGTTTGTGCTAATTTGTTAGCATTCTGGAAATAGAGTGCAATAGGTTTTTCTTGTGTTTTTAGCACCCCCTCATGTGCTATGCTGGCAATACTTTAAACCCCGGTATGAGAGAAGGATGGTATGACAATATGAAAATATGGATACCACCCAACCCTAATCACCACAACCACCACACCAACCTACCACAACTAACACAACTACCACACCTATCATCACCACAACTACAAAACCTACCATCACCAAACCTACCTAGCACAACCACCACATATATGTACCACAACTAACACACCTACCTACCAAAACTGCCACACCTACCAAACACAACTACCAAACCTACCTACCACATCGACCTACCACAACTATCACACCTACAACCCACAACTATCACATCTATTATCATCAAACTTACCACACCTACCATCACCACACCTACCAAACCTACCTACCACAACTACCTACCAAACTACCACACCTATAATCACCATACCTACCATATCTATCATCACCAAACCTACCAAACTTACCTACCATCACCACGTCTCTCACACCTACATCACAAAACCTAACACACCTACCATGCCTACCTTCACCAAACCACCATCACCACACCTATCACACCTACTATCACCACACCTACCATAACCACAGCTACCTCACGTACCATCACCACACCCACCATACCTACCATCCATACACCTACCATCACCACACCTATCTCACCTACCATCACCACAAAAACCATACCATAATTACTTCACCACACCTACCATCATCACATCTACCATAACCACACCTACCATCATCACATCTACCATAACCACACCTACCATCACTACACTTATCATCACTACACTTACCATCACTACACTTACCATAATCACACCTACCATACCTACCGTCACACCTACAATCACCACACCTACCATCAACCACACCTACCAACACTCCACTTACCATTACACCTACCATCGCTACTATCCCCACACCTATCACACCTACCATCCCCACACCTACCATTATAAATGTGGATAGGTATGCTGCTTCATTCAATGATGACGGTATTGTAGAAGGTAGATACAGGAGTAGCCTATAGTCTACTATAATAACGTCATTGAATGTACTATAGTATCATTTATTTAATTGATGAATGAAATTGTAAATAGGCTCCTTCATTCAGTGAATACTGGATGTCTTTCTATCTCTGGGAGTATGTTAATGAAGGCTTTTCAGCTGTTGAACTATGGCAATGTCCAACAAATGTCTAAATCTTTCTTTCTTTTAGTCAACAAGTGATGAGCCAGATCAACCAATCAACGTCACTGCAGCTGTTCTACCCACCACCCCCACTGCTCTTCCTCCACCACCAACCTCATCCTCTTCTCCTGTTCAACTCATTTGCCGCCACACTAGAAAGGACTGGACATACAGTCGAAGTCGCAAGTTTACATACACTTAGGTTGGAGTCATTAAACGTTATGAACTGAGAGAAAACAGGACCTACCTTTGTTGATGATCTTATAGCCCTCCTCAGCCTCTCTCTGATATGTTCTCTCTGTCTTTTTGAGGTTCCTCTCCCCACTTCTTAGTCACCCAGGCCACAGCTCTCCTTCAGATACTTTTATAGGGTGGAACAAGGTCTATGGTCTAAAATAGATGTGTATAGTTGACTCCTCTGCAATATAACATGTCCTTTGTCATTTTTATTAGGATCCCCATTAGGTAACGCCGTAACTCCAGCTGATCTTCCTGGGGTCCAACACCAATTAACAAGACATTACAAACATTCACAAATCAAGACTTCAAACATTCAACAAGTAGACAGTACAGACAATTAAAACACCTGACAGGAAACACATGTAACATTCAGTTGATGCTTTCTATTTCCTGTCCAGTCATAGGGTCTATTGCATTAGATGTTATTTTATTTTCATCTTGAAGGGGTGTTTACTTTTTGCCTGAGAAATATGGATTGGTAAACAGTTCCATTCAGCTATGGCTCTTTATAAAACTGTTGATTTAAGGCGATTTGTCCTTGGCTTGGGTTGTTTTAGCTGCCCTGAATTTGCCTGTCTGTTTGGTGGTTATGTGTGTTGCTAGTATATACTAACTGGCCTAAAAAAATACGTAATGAAAAATATATATAACATTTCTAAATAATCAGAAGACTGGATAGTAATTTGTTTTCAACGTGAGGCCATGAGAGATTCTGATGCATTTGGATAATATTCATACGGTTGGAGCAATGAAGAGCTAATCTACCAGCCCTGATCAGAGCAATGAAGAGCTAATCTACCAGCCCTGGTTAGAGCAATGAAGAGCTAATCTACCAGCCCTGGTTAGAGCAATGAAGAGCTAATCTACCAGCCCTGGTTAGAGCAATGAAGAGCTAATCTACAAGCCCTGGTTCCTGCAATGAAGAGCTAATCTACCAGCCCTGGTTAGAGCAATGAAGGGCTAATCTACCAGCCCTGGTTAGAGTAATGAATAGCTAATCTACCAGCCCTGGTTAGAGCAATGAAGAGCTAATCTACAAGCCCTGGTTAGAGCAATGAAGAGCTAATCTACCAGCCCTGGTTCCTGCAATGAAGAGCTAATCTACCAACCCTGTTTAGAACAATGAAGAGCTAATCTACCAGCCCTGTTTAGAGCAATGAAGAGCTAATCTACCAGCCCTGGTTAGAGCAATGAAGAGCTAATCTACCAGCCCTGGTTAGAGCAATGAAGAACTAATCTACCAGCCCTGGTTAGAGCAATGAAGAGCTAATCTACCAGCCCTGGTTAGAGCAATGAAGAGCTAATCTACCAGCCCTGGTTAGAGCAATGAAGAGCTAATCTACCAGCCCTGGTTAGAGCAATGAAGAGCTAATCTACAAGCCCTGGTTCCTGCAATGAAGAGCTAATCTACCAGCCCTGGTTAGAGCAATGAAGAGCTAATCTACCAGCCCTGGTTAGAGTAATGAATAGCTAATCTACCAGCCCTGGTTAGAGCAATGAAGAGCTAATCTACAAGCCCTGGTTCCTGCAATGAAGAGCTAATCTACCAGCCCTGGTTCCTGCAATGAAGAGCTAATCTACCAACCCTGTTTAGAACAATGAAGAGCTAATCTACCAGCCCTGTTTAGAGCAATGAAGAGCTAATCTACCAGCCCTGGTTAGAGCAATGAAGAGCTAATCTACCAGCCCTGGTTAGAGCAATGAAGAGCTAATCTACCAGCCCTGTTTAGAGGTAATGACGAGCTAATCTACCAGCCCTGGTTAGAGCAATGAAGAGCGAATCTACCAGCCCTGGTTAGAGCAATGAAGAGCTAATCTACCAGCCCTGGTTAGAGCAATGGAGAGCTAATGTACCAGCCCTGTTTAGAGCAATGAAGAGCTAATCTACCAGCCCTGTTTAGAGCAATGAAGAGCTAATCTACCAGCCCTGTTTAGAGCAATGAAGAGCTAATCTACCAGCCCTGTTTAGAGCAATGAAGAGCTAATCTACCAGCCCTGTTTAGAGCAATGAAGAGCTAATCTACCAGCCCTGTTTAGAGCAAAGAGCTAATCTACCAGCCCTGTTTAGAGCAATGAAGAGCTAATCTACCAGCCCTGTTTAGAGCAATGAAAAGCTAATCTACCAGCCCTGTTTAGAGCAATGAAGAGCTAATCTACCAGCCCGGTTTAGAGCAATGAAGAGCTAATCTACCAGCCCTGTTTAGAGCAATGAAGAGCTAATCTACCAGCCCTGTTTAGAGCAATGAAGAGCTAATCTACCAGCCTGGTTAGAGCAATGGAGAGTGAATCTACCAGCCCTGGTTAGAGCAATGAAGAGCTAATCTACCAGCCCTGTTTAGAGCAATGAAGAGCTAATCTGACAGCCCTGTTTAGAGCAATTACGAGCTAATCTACCAGCCCTGGTTAGAGCAATGAAGAGTGAATCTACCAGCCCTGGTTAGAGCAATGAAGAGCTAATCTACCAGCCCTGTTTAGAGCTAATCTACCAGCCCTGGTTAGAGCAATGAAGAGCTAATCTACCAGCCCTGTTTAGAGCTAATCTACCAGCCCTGGTTAGAGCAATGAAGAGCTAATCTACCAGCCCTGTTTAGAGCTAATCTACCAGCCCTGGTTAGAGCAATGAAGAGCTAATCTAACAGCCCTGGTTAGAGCAATTACGAGCTAATCTACCAGCCCTGGTTAGAGCAATGAAGAGTGAATCTACCAGCCCTGGTTAGAGCAATGAAGAGCTAATCTACCAGCCCTGTTTAGAGCTAATCTACCAGCCCTGGTTAGAGCAATGAAGAGCTAATCTACCAGCCCTGGTTAGAGCAATGAAGAGCTAATCTACCAGCCCTGGTTAGAGCAATGAAGAGCTAATCTACCAGCCCTGTTTAGAGCAATGAAGAGCTAATCTACCAGCCCTGGTTAGAACAATGAAGAGCTAATCTACCAGCCCTGGTTAGAGCAATGAAGAGCTAAATACCAGCCTGGTTTAGAGCAATGAAGAGCTGATCTACCAGCCCGTTTAGAGCAATGAAGAGCTAATCTACCAGCCCTGTTTTGAGCCATTTGAACTTTTTTTTAAATCTTTCTTTGCTGCAGATGACCATAGAACCAGAACAGTACTCTAAGTGTGATGGGACCAGGGATTGACCAATATAACTGGACAGTACTCTAAGTGTGATA